>NC_090287.1:8762000-9069166 GCF_037392515.1 Haliotis asinina
TAAGCTCTACGTCAAGTTTTGCTGTAAGATATTGAATAGTTTTCGAGTTGTGCTCCGGAAACAAAGCCTATCCCTCCATTTTGAGACTAAGTCAGAATTGTTTCCATGGAAACTGGGAAATTGATAAATCACAAAAATCTGTAAATAGCAAAAGGCACCACTTTAGGGTCTCCCTTACATATCTGCCATGTTTTGTAGAAAGATATTTAGATGTTTAGGAGTTGTGCTCCGGAAGCGAAGCCATCCCTCCATTTTGAGACTAGGTCCGAAATGTTTCCATGGAAACCAAGAAAATTATGAATCACAAAACCCTGTAAGTAGCAAAAGGCAACATGCTGGGGTCTGCCACATATATCTACCAGGTTTTGCTGACAGATATTCTGAACTTTTTGAGATGTGCTCCAGAAACAAAACACACCTCTCACTTTTGAGACAAAGTCTGAATCGTTTCCATGGAAACCGAGAAACCAAGAAATCACAAAAACCTGTAAATAGCAAAAGGCAACATTTTAGCTCCTGATTGGTATATCCACCAAGTTTTGCAGAAAAATAAAAAACGTGTTGTGAGTTGTGCTCCAGAAACAAAGCCCATCCCTCCATTTTGAGACTAAGTCAGAAACATTTCCATTGAAACCAAGGAAATAATATATCACAAAAGCCTGTAAGTAGCAAAAGGAACCACCGAGTTTTGCTGAAAAATACTGAACAGTTTTTGAGCTCTGCTCCGGATACCAAGCCCATCCCTCCATTTTGAGACGAAGTCCAAAACATTTCCATGGAAACAGAGGAAATAATAAATCACAAATCCTTTAAATAGCATAAGGCACCACTTTGGGGTCTGCCACACATATCTACCAAGTTTTTCAGAAAAATATTGAACAGTTTTTGAGTTCTGCTCTGGAAATGACGCCCATCCCTCCATTTTGAGACACAGTTTGACACATTTCCATGGAAACTGTGAAAATAATAAATCAAACCTTTAAAGAGCAAAAGGCACCACTTGGGGATCTGACACACATATCTGTTAACTCTTGCTGACAGATATTACAAATTTTTTTAGATGTGCTCTGGAAATGAAACACACCTCTCGCTTTTGAGACAAAGTCCAAAACGTTCCATAGAAACCAAGAAAATCATAAATCACAAAAACCTGTGTATAGCAAAAGGCACCACTTTAGGTTCTGATTGATATATCTACCAAGTTCTGCAGTAAAATATTGAACGTTTTTTTAGTTCTGCTCCGGAAATGAAGCCCACCCCACCATTAGACTAACACCAAAATGCTCCAAAACAAAAAAAGTAAAAATGCCAAAGCTCTGTAAATAGCAAAAGGTACAACTATACGTTGAGATTATTATATCTATCAAGTTTGGCCTAAAAATATTGAATGGTTTCTGAGTTATGCTCCGGAAACAAAATGATAATGGACTGACAGAACGGACAGACAGACAAGGCGTTGACTATATCCACCCGCAGTACTTGCCGGGGGATAAAAAGGCAAACCGGTTATTGTGTCTTGTCTATCATTTTATCAAGTTACCAGAAGAACAGCATTGTGTGATGACCATACCCTGTTAAAGTCTAGTTGCAAACTGAATTACTATTGCTGATTGTAGAATACAACCAACATTTACATGATTGCTCAAATCAGTGATGCCTCGTATTCTGCACTCAATAAAAACAAAAATACCTGCATGTTTTTGAGATGTATACTTAAAGTGTCATACAAATAATCTACAGATCATAATAAATTGTTGAAATCTGTCATAAGTCAGATTGGTCATCTGCTTTCAATATCTTCTATGGCATCCATGAGAGTCCAGAACAACCTGGTATTGTCGCCCAATGGAAGCAGTCAGATTGAGAACTGCAGTTTGGGGAATAAACACCCATTCTCTGCTTGTTGTATAATTAGCAGGATACGAGGATATTTGTGTAATGTAGCATTTAGTTGTCCTGGTCTTGCGACTTGACCAAACACATCTCAGTTTGACATCAAGTGCCTGTGGCATGCTGAAGGTTCCTCACTGTCTGGGATGCAATTCTTTGTTGTTCTGTTACTGTGATTTCTGTAGAGGTGGCAATAGTGAGGCTATCACAGAAGTGCTGAACATGTATGAAACTGAAATGTACTGTACATAACCAAATCGTGGTTGACAAATCTGGGCAGGTCACATGGTGAATCCTGCACTGGACACCAGTTCGAACATCTTGTCAATGCGCTTGCCTATGCATAAACAAATGGAGTCGTCTCCCTGCAGAGGTTCGATGGCATTGTTGCACTGATATTTTTTGGCATGTTGTCATTTTTCACTTGCTGTACAATTGACAAATGAAAGCCCATTGTTTTCAATGCCCAACAATACAGGCTACATGTTTAATGTCATGTTTGTGTACTCCATGGCTATGCTCACACAAGGTTGCGTTTCTTCCACTTTTTCAGCATTTTCTGGTCATTTCTTATTCAGCCAATACAAACTTTCAATGATGCATACAGACATAAATGGGTATTCATTTTGTATGAATATCAGCAAAACCCCATAATATCTGCTTTTGCGTTTCTTTGTTTGTAGTGTACATTACCTTTGTATTTCTGCTGCACTTTTTCTCTCCCCAACTACATAAACTTCCTTTCTTTTTGTACTGTAATGGATATATTCTTTAAAAGCATAGCAACAATATATCATGACTGACTTCAGTTACATTGACATCAAATACTTCTCATATAGAAAAAAGACCTTTGTCAACATAAAGCCTTCAGTGCCTCTGCAATTTCAAACACTTGCTTAAATTTTGGAGTTGAAATCTTTACGTTAAGAATTTTAACTTAGTTAACTTGTCTGAAGATCTTATTCTTTTTAAAAACCAATTCAACCAAAAAAATGGGAAGCATTCAAAGCTTCAAACAATACTTATCTGGAATTACATGTCAACTAATACGACAGATGAATCATTAACAACACAAATAGACAATTGAAACTTAAAACAAATATATGTCTGCCAACCTTGGTCATCAGCTTGGTGTCTTTTAGCAAACAATTGTAAAGAACAGTTCTTTCCACTCAATATTGGAATTTTGCTAAGGAACACATTCATGAGAAACATATTGTTCCAACATTTACAAAATTGGTCATATGTCTTTTCAACAACTTGTTTTTTCTGACAATGTAATGAATGAGACTTGCAAGACACTCTCTCCATCAATCCTTTTGTTCATCAGTCAGCAGCCTGGCTCTCTTGGATAGAGTCAACATTTTCCATATGTTAAGGCCATCTACTATCCTACATTCTATGAAGGGAAACAACCCTGCTATTACAAGAGAAGCAAAAACATTCAAACTACGGGATGAGGGCTGATACCACTCGAGCAGAAAACAGGAAAACTTTAAAGAGGAAAAGACAGGTTTAATGATCCTTGCAATATTTACAACAGATTTAACTTCAGTTTGTCCTGTGTTTTGTGTAGAACAAAACAGTCAAACAAAAGAAAACATGCAGATAGGTTACACATCATTTATAAAGTTGAGAAGAATATGCTAAAAATACAAGATTTATGTTCTTACAGGAGCAATACCTTAACTTCATTGTAGAACAAGACAATGAATGTTAGCAAGACTCTCTTGTACCTCAAAACAACCATTAACAATTATTCTTAACAAAATACAATATCTGTATCAAAATTAGCAGTGCACCTTTCCAAAGACAAAGAGGCCATTATCCAAATCAGACAACAAACCAATACATAAATGTAAAGTTACTGGTTGAACAAGTCTGATATGGATTTTTACTAGAGATGATACTCAATGATACATTAAAAGTGCCAAAATAAAAGTTTGCACAGCTCCTCTCCTACTGATATAAAGGACAATCTCAAAATTTGAAAACAATCTATTTAAATCTGTTTAAGTTTGTGGTTGAACAACACTTCCCATGGGGCTTTGGTGACTCAATATATACAAACTGGGTTAACTTTTCCACATATTAGACAATACAAAGACACAGGAGTCTGAAGAAATTGGTTGAACAAACTTTTGTAAACTGGTTGTGAGAAAAAATGAAATATCAATATCAAAATTTCCACTGCACCTCCAAATTAGACAAATAATGTGGTTCTAAACTTCAAACACAATCCAACCAATAGTTTTCATGTTTTTGGTTTAACAGTTTATCTTAAAACTACAAAATTTTTAATTGCTGTGATTCCTATAAAACTAAAGTATCATAAACACCATTTGCACTCTTTTCCTTTAGCTGCAGAAATGGTCACCATATTTGACCATCCACCTAACATATTTCAAGATTTTGCCTGAAAAAAAATGTCTGTAGACAGACTTACTGAATTCCATGGTATAATTATATACCCCTGATATTTTTAGGTTGAGATGATAATATCTTCAATGACAGAATTTATCAAACATTTTCATCTTAACGGTTTAAGCATGATCATATGTGCAGGTTTACACTTAGTATGTACAGTGATGTAGAATAAAAATGGTGCACACAGATTTCATATATCATTGTTTGAGTTTTGACACAATATGTGATGGTATGAAAGCACACAACCACCAGATGACAAGGAAAAGTAAAGGAAAAGAAAAGGGACCTGTATCAAAAAAAAGGATTCATAAACTAGCAACCTTAGAAAAAGTCAGATTTGCTTACTGGTTTAACATTACTAGTAGTTGGTAATAGCAGTTTTTCTCGGAAAATACATATACCTACAAAATGAAAAATATAATCCCAAAAGAGTTGTGAACAATGCTGAGAATCAGGTCATTTTAGACCTAAAGCAATCAGTCAGTTCTGGACTTGAGTTTGAACCTTTTTTTCCAACTTATTCTCTATGGTCTGGAAAGCCTTGTTCATCACTGCTGGGAATAGCAATAAGCAACAGTTACCATGTCAACTCACTTAATTTTATATAGTAACTCAAGCAATTCATCATTTTTTTTTTGACAGCAAGTCAAAATAGAAGGTAATCTCTTACTTTAGTGAATCCCAGGACAATGCTTAAGGAAGCAATTTCTTTTTATGTGTTTGAGGTAGTCAGCGTAATCTAAAGATGGGATGGTCTCTTTAAAATAAAAAATGGTCATATCTACATCATAAAAAGAGACAAAAACGCATGTAACATATACTCTGGTTTGTTTTTGACTTTTTAAGAGAGTATGGATATTATACATTTGGAAAAGAAGAAAAGAAAATGTTGAAAAAAGCTCGTTATTCTTTTTTATTTGGTAATCAGAAAATATATATGAATACAGCAAAACTGTTTGCTGTCAACTTGGCACGGTTTGAATCCACAACAAGGATCACAATGCATACAGCAACAGCAGGGAACAACAAAGAAAATCAACAGAGAACATCACATCAAAAGACACTGAATATGACTTCACTGTAGCAAAATGTGACACATCGGTCATCAAAAAGTTTCTGTAGTTTCTAATATCTGATTGTGTTTTAATCAATGAAATGTAAAGACAGAGGGATGTTAATACCTAAAGCTGAGCAGTCTTGTGAACGATGACATGTCCTCTACCTACAGCTTCACCCCCTGTACTGACATAGGAATGAAGCAGTTGACTGAACAGTCTTGTGAACGATCACGTGTCCTCTACCTACAGCTTCACCCCCTGTACTGACATAGGAATGAAGCAGTTGACTGAGCAGTTCGTCAGAGTTTGAGTCAGCAGTAAAAAATAATATCTTTTTTAATTTTCACATTGACTGCCAAATAGCAGTCATTTGGGAAATGAGAACCACAGACATAAGAAATGTAGCCTTATTAGTGTTGTCAGACCAGTGATTATGATGAGGCTCAAGTACACCAGAGTGCATCCATGCACCACTTGACCACCCCTTTTTTCATGTTCAGTGAATACTTCAGGCTGAACAGGCAAGAATTAAGTTTGTAGTGACATGCACCCAGCAGGTATATGCTGAACAGCAAAAGAAATGCAAATTTAAAAAAAAATGAAATCCCATAAAAGTAAGCATTCATGTTCATGTCTTTTAAAAACATCACCAAAAACCCCCCAAAACCGTTAGGTTTCTTTTGCTCTTCAGTATAGGTTGGAGGCCATTGGTACGTTTTTGCTTAATACTTAATAAACAATATTTAACACTGATGGTTTGATTAGAACTGATGTCAGTTCAAGAGCTTAACCAGCCTAGTTGGAGGAAATATCCAGTTACTATGGGTGTCTCAGCAATTGCTCCTGGTGAATGCCGCCTGTGGGACAGGCTATGTTCACCTTTTCGTGAACACCTGGTATCATCCATTAACACATGCTCTGTCATCATATCACATGATCACAATGACTGGATTGCCAGGTGCAGACTTAATTTGCTTACAAACAACACCATACATACAGCTATAACACTACTGAAACAAATACATGCTCATGATACTTCCACAATTATACAGTTGACTCTGCCTTTAGCAGAGTGAGTGAGTGAGAGAGTTTAGCACTCAGCAATATCCCAGTTATATGGCGGTAGTCTGTACATAATGGTGTCTGGACCTGACAATCCAGTGATCAACAGCATGAGCATCGATCTGTGCATGTGGGAACTGATGACGTGTCAACCACGTCAGCGAGCTTGACCTCCCAAACCTGCAGCTGCCTCATACGACAAGCATAGTCACCTTTTAGCAGAGATTTCTGATAGCTGATAGGGTTTTGTCACTTTTGCTTCAAATGTGACATAACAAGGAGCATAGTGGGTACCTGAAACAATGCATTAATCTTGGCCTAAGTACTTTGACACATCTCCAATGAACTTTATCTGACTAACATATACACTGCAATGGTAAAAAAATTTAAATTTAATCAATACATGACATGTATCATTATCACCTTCCTGCTAATATTGATTGCATTACTAAAAACTTGCATATCCACAATTGTTCAACTTTCAAAACATAAAAAGTTACTTTCTTCAAATTGGCTTAACTTAAAACAAACTATAAATCCAATTATAGTTTATTCCTCAATTTAATGAATATTTAATGCAAAATGTCACTACAGACATTGACAAACATCCTTGATATTCTGCTGAAACAGGAAAAGGTCACTCTTGGACATATCTGCGAGTTGTTAACATGTTTAAACCTCTGCAAAACAGATACCAGATGTTGTCACCATGACATCAGGCTACAATGGCACACAGGAGACAAGCCCTGCTCTTTCCAGACGGTCTCTTGGTCACTCGCCCATGTACAAACTATGCTCAGCAGGAAAATCATCAGGATCTCATGACAAACATTAAGTACTTGTTGGCACCTACATTCTGCACTGGAATCCCATAGGGCTGTGTTCAACTGAAACTTTGATGGAAACTCAGACATATTAGACACTTTCAAACTGTATGCCCTTTTGATGCAATAGAAAAACTGAATAAAATAATAAAATGAACCTAGTTATCACACTTTTTTAGTATTCTCATCTTTCCTGACAACACTTATCAGGAAACTACAAACTGATTTGATAAATATGGTAATGATATTTGATAAGCAAGGTTACCTGGTGCAGCACTGTTCCACATAAATGACACTAGTAGCACTTGGCTGCACCTAACAGTATCAATCAAGACACCCCTTTAGCAACATGCTATTCACATTTGGACAATCTGTTTCACTAAGCTCCGATGTGTTAAAACACTGTAACATGTAATATCTGGCATTACAAACTTTTGGTTTGACAGCAATCTAGAATCTGAAACTATACTTTTAAGCAAGTGAGTGTGCATAGTTTTATTCCACATTCAGCAATATTCCAGCTATATGCTGGCGGTCTGAATAATCGAGACTGGACCAGACAATCCAGTGATCAACAGCATGAGCATCAGTCTACGGAACCGGAAACCAAAGACGTATGTCAACCAAATCAACAAGCCTGACTATCCGATCCTGTTAGTAGCCTCTTATTACAAAAACACTCACCTTTTGTGGGAAGCAGTTTTTCTGTTCACTGGTAATTGCCAGTATTTTACCAATAAAATATGCCCTGTACTGGTAATCTCAAAAACTGTCGGTTCAGTATACCGGTGAAAATCACGTGCAATTAATTGGCTATTAGACTAGTGGTGGTAATCATACGTCAAAAATGCGCTGAGTAATAAAATTATCTGATTTTTTGGTCTTGTAACCATGGAAAAATAAAAGATAATGGAAATCCCTCCAATCTATACATTAAAGTCACCAAAGTAACCTTGAAATGCCAATGTTCCATGATTCTGATTGGCTGAGAAAGAGATTCACAACAACAACTCATGTCATCCTGATCTGGTACAAAGTTACCAGTGGTTGAGACTGGTTTTCAAAGCACATGTCAAATGGCAACTCTAAAGCAGGGATTAAGCTCATTCCCCAAAACATAAGGCTAATGGAAGTGAGGAAGCAACTGTCACATTGATAAGAAGAGAGTCAAACTGTTTAATGATGACTGGTTTCATGAATTTTGCAGGTTATGTGCAAAAAAATGATCAGAAAGGGAGACTTCAAATGTTTTTTTGCAAATCCTGTGAAGCAGCTGGTAGGTAAATTGATTGGATTTACTCCTGGGTGCATTAATTTACAAAAATTGGCTTTGAAAGACAGCTTTGACAATGACAGTCATCATGAGGCTGGGGGGTTTGTTATGGAGGGGGTGGGGTAATCAAGATCAGGTTATAGTACAGTACCATTCAAAATTGTAACAAATCAAAAAATAAATCATTGCTGTCGGTACACTGTACCAGCAGTTTGAAAAGTTAATGGTAACACTGTCTATTCTACCCAGGATTTTCACAGGTTACACATTTAAGAGTGATGCACCTAATCGGCAAGATGGTGACCTCTCCTACTCGACCACCGATGCTACTGATAATGTTTAAAATGAACATGACCAACAAGAACACGTCAGATGACAAGCTGACTAAGATTTATCCGCCGTTAGTTTCATATGGTACTGCAAACAATTCTCGTTAATAACAACTTCACATCAAATATTCCATATTATTCATTCAAATGAGTTATTTGGGTGAGAAAACACACTTTTTAGATGATTTATGGCATCAATGAGAGTCAAATATTTCAATTCATACAGGTTGAGTGCACAGAAAATGGACCCAGCTTCTGGGAGCCAGTATCAGCCCTTGCAGGTTATTGGTTCTGAGGCTCAGCTCTTGCATTTCATAACACATATTGGACTTTGATCCAGATTTTCAATCCATCAAGATGAAACATTAATTCCAAATGTGGAACACATGAGTGTAGGAATTTATTGTGCATTCATTGTTTGAAAGTTTAGGATGACTACAGGTTGTAGTCAGTGACAGTTTAGCTACAGTATAACAGGTTGGAGATTTTCTTCTAACTTATTCAAACGTGTGATGAGAGGAAATTTATAGCTCAATTTACTTAACAAACTAATGCATAATATGGTCAAGTTACGATATTTAGATTAGGAATCAAGACTGGTCCTGAAGCTTGTAGAGGAACAGGAATACTGTGGAGATAACATTTCATTCCAAAATGACAGTCTGGGTTGTTGTAATTTGACAAATATTATCATTACCGTAATTACTGCAATAATCACTGCCTATATCTTTATACTGCCATTGTATACATACTGCTTATGAGATTTTACTGACACTGTAAGTTATCACAGTATGTTGAGGGTAATACAGGGTTTTATCAGTCCCAAGTAGGGTTGTATTCCCCAAACCAGAGGGAATACATCCTTACTCAACACAAAGTGGTAACGCATTTATCTAGCTGAATGTTTTACTAAATCAAATGAAAAGAATATGCATTGAATCGACTTGTTTTTATTTATTTGAGATGCAACCTCTGATTGATGGACCTCAATACAGTGCATGTTACTAAAGGCTTGGCAATGCTTTTCTCACTTTGCGTGGTCACCGAGGCATGGTGAGATGGCATGACTTTTGCACTCCCTGCTCGCGGATTGTGATGGATGTACATGGCATTTTATCAGTCATATGAACCAAATCAAATTTGGCATTCTTCCATGAGGCTAAATAATATTTAGTACTGTCATTGTACTTCCTTTGTAAAAAAATCACATTATTTTGGTAGACTGCTGATTTGGGAATATAACTGTTGAGCATAAGTATAACTTTTCTTTGTTGGTTGACACCAAATGTACAGATTTCAGCTTGTCATATTATTTCAACTTATGAATCAAGAAGAAACAGTAAATCTTAACATGTAAAATAAAATTAAAACACAAAGTGATTATCTCTTTGAAAGGGGACAAGAAAATGAACAATGTTTCCAAATGTTTGGAATGAAAATCTAATCATAACTTGAAAACAACACCCATTGAACATTTAATTCTTGGTGCAACAAAATGAAGTGTTCAGTATTTGTTTGTTTGTTGTTTGATACAACACTCTGCTGTATTCCAGCTATATGGACCATACGATCTGGTAATATACATGAACACTAATCTGCACAGTTGGGACACAAGGACGTCATTCAAGTCATCCGTTACTGAAGACCAATTCTAACCTAGACCTTCAGTTGTAATGTGCTCAGTGAATGACGGGTCATGATAAAACACTGGGATGACAAATAATAACCAGCCAGTTGATACGACAATTACAGACTGAACAGCCTTGCTAGCAGCTTTGTATCTGTCTCTGGTTGCCATGAAATAACACTTCATCATCAGAAACTTTAACAAAATCGGAAATATCCTTACTACATACACTAGTGTTCATATTACATCACATTATTTCACATTGTTTCTTAATGTTTTTAGTCTATTCAGCCATGACATTTCTAGATGTCCCCCACCTAGGGATGTGTATTGGCAAACAAATCATACTGCTATGTATTGTGATTCAGGTATTTGTATTGCGATATGTATTGTGATATATTGGAAACATAAGTGTTTGACATTGAATGACACTAACTGTGCATGTCAATCCTATTTTCTACATTGTAGGTGCCTAAACATACATGTTATGGTTCTGATAACAGCAAACTCAAAAACTGGTTGCATAGTTCTACTTTCCTTTTCATACCATATATAGTATTACAGTATGCCGTTTTGTCACTGAATAATGAAGGAATACATTTGTTGTGATTGAAACTCTGTTTAATTTAAACCTTAAGGATAATTACAAGAGCTTCAGAACCTCAGAAAGCATATTGCAGTATGTATTGTATGCAAAGTGTAGCACACTACACCACTATACCAGTGTGCAGTCTCACCACACTGATAGTTGACTGATTGCATGCTACACATAACACCAGGGAATCCCGGAAAAGTTGAGACAACAAAAATTGAGACAAGTTTTAATTCATTATACTTGTTTACATGAAGCGTATGGAACTTGGAGCACCAGACAGATTTTGCAGCAGTGACTCTATAGTATGTTGGCCATGAGCACAGGAAATGTGTGTAAGAGTGCAAATGCTGTTTGATGCAGACCTAGGCTAGATATACCAGCAGTTGCGAAAAGATAAGAGATAAAATTCATTACATTATCCAATGACATTTCTGCCAAAATCTGAATCATCTGTAAAATTTTGACCATATTATGAACATATGTTTGTGCATTACTATCAAAAAGTAATCACTGGAACCATCTGTAAGGAGGACATTGTATTAAGTCTTAGCACCTACCATAGCAGCCATCATAAACACATGCATAGGCAAGTAAGTTATTCACATAAAATTGAGTGAGTATAGTTTTACGCAGTCTTTAATGGGCTTTATACATTGTGCCCATGTGGGGAATCAAACCTGGGTCTTCGGCATGACAAGCAAATCCCTTAACCACTAGACTACACCACCAACCCTATTTGCAAAAACCATGTTGGAATATATGGTTCAAGCCAAAATGGAGAATTGCACTTGGCCTAAAGAATGGGGATCTGAAATCCCAAAGGAAGTCAGAAAACAAAATTGAAAATTATTAAATTGATTTCACTGAAAAGATATTTTCTACCAAGACGAATGTTGAATAATCCCAATACACTTCTCATATCAGCATTAGACTATCCAGATGTACAGTCTACAATTAAAGGAATGCAGACCTATGCATCCACGTCATTCTTATCTACAGCACTGTGTTGCAAGCTTTTCCCACAAACATTTCCCACCCGTCACTATGTTACAAACCTTAAACTTAACAATCATTCATCCCTTGAACCTTTGAAATTACTTACAACTTGAAAGTTATGAGGCCATTATCTGAAATAATGACTACTAGGAGACTATACCTAAGCAGGTTCTGCTCAGCTCACTGACTCATGGTAATACAGTAATAATTTCCCAAGCCATACATGATTACCAATGGCAAGAAAACATCACTCTCTGGGGCCATATTCACTGTTTCAGACCACAGCAATAGAAAGAGGCAGCCAGATCTAGTTGATGGCATTGTATTAATCCATCACACGATGGAATGCCATCCCAGGAGACTGCAAAGCACGGAAAGTGTGAATTGGGCCTGCCCGTGCTGTGGTGTTTGACTCAGTTCCACAGTCTACCAAAAGGAGCAGACTGGACTCAATCTCCTTACCACAATTCAATTTCCTGGAGCTGGGATCAATTACAATTTACCTGAAGGATTGTAATTAATTAACACCTTGCTGGCCTCCCAGGATCTGTTTTGCTTTATTGTGTTCAGGATTTATGGAAAGCTTCTGTATTGTGACTTCATCATACTTTTCAATCCAAACACAAAGAAAAATGCATATGAATTTGCTTGGCATGTTCTAGAAAATGAGTTTTTATGACTTCTAAAGATCGTATCAGATGCTGGATTTCTGTAGAGTTGGGTATCATTGGTGGAACAACGAAAGAATGAGAATCTGAATCAAATGTCATTTAAATCTATGTGGAAAAAGATGACTCATGAGGAGAAAAATGAAAACTTTCATCACTCCTTCAATATATTTCTTTTTACGCAAACTTGACACCCTGATAAATTTGAATATAATTTTTTTGTTTCATTTCAGCATCACAATATGAGCTGCTGAAGGAGTTGAATGGTAGGTTTGAGTGATCTCCTAATCTGGTGGAGATAATTTCTTGGATGATCTGAAAGATGACTTTTCTTAGAGAGCTGATAACGCATTTGAATGTTGAAAGCCTAACCTCAAAGCAGTCATACGCATCAATGAAATCTCTACAACATTGAACTTGTTATATATATTTCTGAAAGCAGCTAGATTATTGGTATTGACATATAGTGATGTTCATATCCAGACAAACACACAGGACAACACTTACTTCACAACTGAGCTAGACATTATCAATTTTTGCCAGGAAAGAAGACAATATGTAATTTCCCATAGACCATGTTGGCTGACATCTTTACAAATCTGGAAGAATAGAGTTCATGGAAAGTCAAGGGGATAACATCTCCTTGATAAGCTCACATGATTAACAATTAACTCAGCTGCTCACCTACTAGACTTCCACAAGTCTCTAAGGTAATAATTAACAATTTAATGATTTCTAAAAAAATTAAGTATCCCTCTGACAGACTTGTGTCTTTTACTGTCTGCTAAGCTAGACATTCCTTTTCAAAAGATAAAATTACTATTCATCCATGGGCTTAGTTCTCAGTACTGCATTTAAGAAAGGCTAGTCACCTACTTACCCACATTGTCACACTGACAGTGTCATCTCAAGGCTTTAAAGGGGACAGTACAGGATATTTATATAGCGCCCATATCCATGCATCTAGTGCTTGCTCAAGGCACTGGTATATGGTTTTGAAGTAGTTTAACATTATTACTGTATAACCAGGGATCACAATCAAGGTTCTTGTAGGATCATTGCTCAACAAATGAAGCAATTGTTTACTCGTTATACACTGCACCTTTCGAGTGGGCGAGGGTGCACGTTTGCTAAATATTTACATTTGTACTCCATTAAGGCCTAAGAAAAAAAACCCGTTCCAACTGCCTGACTGACGCTTGAATTTTGGTGCTGACCCTACTTTTTTTAAGCCTAAAGTTTCAAGAGGTGTTTCGAACATTTTTTTCACTTGGTTTTAAATACAGTTCTGAAATGTAAATATATTTTGATTTGGCTATTGTTCAATGCTACACTCAGCAATATTCAAGCCATATGGTGGTGGTCTGTAAATATTTGAGTCTGGATCAAACAATCCAGGGATCAACAGCATGAACATTTATCTAGGCATTGGGATACGATGATGTGCATCAACCAAGTTAGCAAGCCGCACCACGTGATCCTGTTAGCCACCTCTTACGATAAAGATGGCTTACTGAAGACCATTCTAACCAAGATCTTCATATGTCAAAATATACGAGAACCCGCCTGTGATCTAGAGAACCATAAAGAACTGTCTAGTTACTTTTGTTGCACACACAGCTGGTTATTGTCTCTTGCCTCACATGACATCTCAAGTTATCAGAAGACAAGCATTGTACAAGATATCATAACCTGCTTAGACATTGCTGCAGGATAGACTACTGTTGTCTTTATTGCTATAATCACTGCTGTTCTATTACATCATCTCTGAATAGTAAAACCATTCAATTTGCTAACTTTGCAGTGATTTGTACTGACTGGCAAACATAGTTGATTAGAGTACAACCATTCATTTCATCACATAGTCTTTTGAAGGTCTGGGTTAGAATATTGGCCTTCAGTAACCCATGCTTGTCATAAGAGGTATAATAGGATCGGGTGGTTAGACTCGCTGGCTTGGTTGACACATATCATTGGGTCACAAGCTACGCAAGATCGATGCTCATGCTGTTGATCACTGGACTGCCTGATCCAGTTAGACCATCGCCATATAGCTGGAATATTTCTGAGTGCTCATCCCATAGTCTTGTTGTTTATTAGTTTCACATGCAGTTCTTAGACTAATTCCTGGCTACCTATTTACTTTCAGCTTGGGATTCAACATGTAACAACAGTGAAACGGGTCTTAGTATACCACATCTCTTACTTCAACGTTTTTCTTACAGTATGTAAATACAATAGCTTCAGGATACAGGTTGAATTAATACACACACTGACCATAAAAACAAACTGTCGTCTTTTATCTGAAATTTATTCAACAGAAGGTCATAAAGCTGGAACAAAACATTTTCCTGAGTTCCATCCTGACACAACAGATCCATCATTGCAGGCCCATCAGGATGTAAAAGGGCATTTTCAGATCATTTTGTGATAAAAGATGAAGAGGACCTTTCCCTGTTCCTGAAAACAGCAGTTCACTATCCCAAGGGAAATCACACTGATGCACTTACCTTCACTGTGTACTATTATCACCTAAGGAGGGATTAATACAGCTCTACAGTGTTCCAGGCAAAGCTGTTCAGTTCCACCACTATCATAGCAAACTTGTACAGTTTAGGACATGTAAGAGTTTGTCTCGCCATTGCTGCATTTCTGGAATGTGTTGCCATTTTACTGAAATTATCTTTTCTAAAAGTGATTTGATGTGCAATTTCTGAAAGAAAAGTGTCTTAAAGAATATCAAAATAGTATCTGTTGCTATTACAACAATAGCTCAAAACTGAATAAACTTCTTATAAGAAATACAACTTTGGCCACCATGAACCACCTTGTTTAATGTTGGATTTACATTCTGTGAGCATATTTTAGAGATTCCAGGGTAGAAGTCATTCACATAAAAATCCAATGTTACAAGTCTTTCTGCAATAGCAGAGATTCAAACTTATGAAATCTTCCACATTAATATATAGCATGCTCATAGCAGTCACACATATTACCTTAGTTGTGATCTTCATGAACCACATTACTTCACCTTTCACACAAACATTTTGTTATACAAGTATCTATCTTCAGGATTTTTCGTTTCAATGTCTGGAATGTTATACTGGAGTAATAAATATATATGACAGATACAATTCTTTCTTTGTAGAAGTAATTTCACCTGTAACTGAATCTGGAGTGTCTTCTTATTAATCTTTATAAAGAGCTCTGTATCAGTGAGATCATAGTACTCTGATTACATGTCTGAAGAATATTGCAGATTCTAACTAGGCATTTTCAAGCAGAATTCAAAGGGAAAAGATAGTATTACCAGCTAACATACTCATTATTGCCAAGCAATTTGTTCAGTTAGTCACAAAATATAAACACTTCCCCGATTCAACATGTTTTACTAATTTTGCCATTAAGAATGAGATGCAAATCTTTTTCTAATACATATACTATAAAGAACGCTCACTTTGATCTTTGGCTCTGGTGAGTGAAAACTTCAAGCAAGCAATAAATTAATGAACATCCAACTTACTTAAAAGGCATGTAAATGTTGTTTTCTAAACAATGCCCATATTTTCTTGTTTAGTAGGTTTGAGTTGGAGCTGAATGGGGTTGAGAAAAGTAACATACATTAGTTGCCAGCAACAAATTAGTGTTAGTTCAGGGATGTCAAACACACAGCAATAAAATTTGACATCTTTCATGTAGGGTTATACAGTTGTTGTGTTATGTGAAATTATGCTCCCAATTAAAATATTTTCATGTCACCATAAAGTGTGAATGTGCTGTAAAAGCTACATCACTAGAACACAGTATCTGCACAAGGACACAATCAGTTGCCATACACCTTGAGTGAGTGAGTTTACTTTTAAACCACACTCAGCAATATTCCAGCTATATGGCACAGGTCTGTAAATAATCGAATCAACCACACAATCCAGTGATCAACAGCATGAGCATCGATCTGCACAAATGAGAACTGATGACTTGTGTCAACCAAGTCAGCGAACCTGACCATCCGCTCCCGTTAGTCACGACAAGCAGAGGCGCCTTTCATGGCAAGCATGGGTTGTTGATGGCCTATTCTACCCATGACCATCACAGATCCCACGTCCCTTGAAATGAGTCACATATCCCCACCACTGTCTCATCTCAAAGAGAATGAGGTGCAAAGTATTGACATTGCAATATTAACTAGTTGCCCACTTGATTGTGGAAACTTAAAACCAGGGTCCCGTTCTATAAAGCAATCATATCGCTAAGATGATCGTAACTCCCATACTTTAACATAGACTTACGACAGTCAGAGCTACGATTAGTTTGTGACGTCTCCATAAATCTTTGTACAAATACCTGCTGTAGTAAGATTAATGATAATCTCAGGTTCCAATCATTTATGTGAAGGATTAGACCATGGTGTATCCTTCTACATTTGTTCTGAACAATGTTTTCATATGAATGTCCTGACTGGTAGTATGTTGCATTGTTATACAGCCAGGTATTGTTGCCCTTCACTCTGCTATAAGTCAAAGATGAACTAAGTTGATATGCATTATCAAATATTGATATTTGTCCAATTTGTTTCCATAAAAACAGAAAAAAATTGAAAATTCAATTTGCAGGACTATTAAAGATACAAGTATGATTTGCAAGATCTACACCTGAAATATGCAGAGTTGCCATTTCAAGCCTAAATAACAGTGTTGACATGGAAACTGAAAAAAACAAAACAAAAAACTTCAAATCGTAAACTATGGCAATGCACTGATTCATTACTAGATGTATCTATGTGCCAAGATTGGTGAAGAAATATTTCAAGGTCTGCGACAACATTTAGCAAGGACAGTGAGTGTACATTTAGAGATCTGAATGGGATTTAACTGCGTATCAGTAATCACATGTATCATTTCATATATGCACCATTACGTAAACGTTATGTAAAGAGGTCAATAAACAATAAAACAATACATTTTTTCAAACAGATACGTCTGTAAATGATTCTAAGACAGTACACCATTGATGTGGTGCAACATTTCTAAATTAGTTCCTACTGATGATACAGCCCTTATCTAAAGCCCTGGACAATGAAACGATTTCATATTGGTTGTCCTTGTTACACTGAGTGGGTGAGGAAGCGTGAGTGAGAGTGTTTAGTCTTCCGCCACATTCAGCAATATTAAGATATATCAGCAGCATTCCAGTTACATCATTGGTGTGAAATTACTGAGTGAGGAAAACCTGACATGATAAACCGACAAACACAATCAGGTCAAATGTGGGATTTGAACCTTGGATCACACCGAATGAATTTAATGGCGCTTTTTCGGTATCGCATCCTATCCATGCCCCCAAGCAAACTAATGTCGAGTAAACACACACAATATTCATACAGTGATAAGTTAAGGCAATATCACAAAGCTCTGACATACACACAAGCAGTCTCCTTGTACCACGAAATGAAACCATCTCATACGGGTTGTCATAAATGGAAGCTAAATGACGGGAATTGATTTTCCACGTCATCCTCATTACTGCAGTTCAGTCCTAAATATTTTATGGGGAAGTTTATATTGTGAATGTACACAAACATCCATCAGCATAAACATTTGACTTACGATGTCCCAATCCATTTAATTGCAGCAGATTCAGACCCTTTTGACACAGACGCACCAACAATGTTCTCCATAGCACCTTGTTCCATACATTTGACAATAAACATCTCTATACGACCTTATTTCAGGACTTAATAGACACATACACATGCAATACAGTGGTTTACGACCAGTGAAATGACACATCCATACATTATAAATGAATAATCAATAGCATATGTTTTATGTTATTAATGCTATCAATATCGAAATGAGCGAAGCGATATTAATGAAATCCCACTTCACCAGTGAACCAGATCAAGTGAATATCGTGAGATAAACACACAATTGTACGAAAGTAACAGTGGCCATTACGAATGGCATAGTTACCGTACATCATTGACGGAGACTGGTGGATGAGTGCATTATGACAAGGACTGTACTATAAAAACCTAGGGGGCGGTATTATAATAGTAGCTGCTAAGATAGCATCATCATCAGCAGGAAAATAGGACCCCTGTGGGACCTGTCAAAATAATGTTCAATTCATGCAAATACATGAAACTTCATGCTATTTACTCCAATGATTTCATCTTTCAGTTGTTGGTATTGTGTTGGTTTTTTTTCAACTTTTTCAAATCCAACTTCACATCATCATCGATATCTCCAGGGTATGCATTCTGATAGGTCTCCACTAAACCCTTGATGCATCTATGGGACAGCCCAATAATTTTATTACCTCCCGTTGCTGGCTCCGCATTCTCACAGTAGCCAATCAGCTAAGCTGCCATTGAGCTTGCCAGTGTCAACAAAGATAGCGGTCGCAGCTGATTGTACGATGGGGAAATCAAACAGAAAGATTGACAGGTCTGAAACTTTAAAAAAATATGTTCAAGAACTCCTTTTACCTCTTTCAGAGAACCTCTGGTTTGCATTGCCAATATAATTTATATAATTTAAAAGTGAAAGGGAGTTGTGACTGGTAAGCCCAACTTCCCAGAGCAGACACCTGATTGGATAAAATGCCAGTCAAGGGAGATAATAAATTCATCAGACTGAGCTGTCGATGCATCCAGGGTATAGTGAAGATTCAATCGGATGTATACCCTGGAGATACTGAGGATGACTTCACATGAAAAGAACTCACTAATCAGGGTAGACATAGGGAATAAGATGTAGTATTCAAGCTGATCTAATGTACTTCAAAACAAGGCGGATGATGAAGTAGCATAATGAAAACAATCAGTAGCATCCAGTTCTATTTTCAATCAACAGTTTCATACAAGTTTTGATCAACCAGTCTTTTCAGAGATCAGAAGTGTCTGAACAACTTTACTAAACTTGAATCATTAATGAGTCATTAATGACAAACCCTTCACGTAATGAGCAATCTCTGCTAAAGCTATTGTTGTTTGTTTACAACACATAAACAGTTTAGATTCTCTTAAGCACTTATGTTATGTACATATATGTGGTTACATTGAAAATGTATTTTTCCACTAGCTTAGAGAAACCAAATGCAAACCCTATTTCCGCTAGTTCAGTCTCACTATCAGACAGTGAAGTTACCAGGAGTTCCACACAGTAGTTATTGTACCCATCACAGACACATGCAAAGACAAGTCAATTCTTCACCACAAAAGACATGCCAACATGAGGAATAGTCAAAATGAAGAACTGTGTAACTTTTGTTAAGATGTGTGAAACTTTACACATCCTGGAAATGTCTACTATAACACTCAAATGCTGTATTCCAGCATACAAACTATTACACTGTCTGGCCAGACCGGTGATATTTTTTATCTTAACAGTGTACCAAAATGCTGGAGAACGGTATTTATTGCAGGTTAATATCACAAAGAAAAAGGGAAAACTTTATCAGTTTTCACATTACCTCTTTTGAAAGAAAGCACAACACTGAGAAATGTCTTTCCTCACTGGGAATTTAAAAGGAATCACCATCACCATTTTTGTTCACTGAAATACGTAACAACTCCTATCCTTCTGATGCTGAAGTAATGCCCTCAAGGGCACCTGTTAAGAGAGAAAGATATCTCTGGAACTTTTAGAAGATGCTGGCAAAGTAATAGGGACCAATGCTCAAAGCCAAATCAGCATCAGATATGAAGGCTATGATTTCCGTCAACAACTTGATTTCTTGTCCCTATGGGCAACTGGCTTTATAGGATACTCAGGATCTGTCATATCTATCGATTAAGTCCATCGTCTTCAATACTTCATGGATCTCAATCATTGGGGAAGCTATCAATCTAGCCTATCTCCAGATTGATCAGTCTGTAGGTAAGAAGGAAGTTTCATAAACTTTTTCAGGAGAATATCAATTTTCCCACTTTAAAAACTATTGTGAATTTGGCTGATTTTGTATGCGTTTTTTTTAAAGAATACACAAACTGTATTTTGAAGTGAAACGTATGTGGAAGAAAATGTTTGTCATCATTACATCGATTATTCTTGCACAGTAAGTTGAGTTCTTTATTCTTCAAAAGTATACAAAGGTATTCAATGCTGCTATACTGAACAGAAAACATCCCCCAAACTGTCATGAATGGTTTAAATAGTTCTAAACATATAATTATTTCAGCAAAACTTTGTGCTATGGTTTTCGCAGAGTTCGGACATGTTTTCTCATACTTTTACGAGAAATACAATTATCATCTAACTGGCATTAACTCATCACCAACAGTGAACAATGAGCCTGAGTGCAAAGGAATCAGCAACTGTTTGCAGCCATTGTTACAACCTGTTCCGATATCTTCACTGTTTCATGTGACATCGAAACAGTGATATCAAACAATGCTTAAATTAGAGTTATCTTCCTCTCCTTCTTTTCCAACAAAGGATGTAAGACAATATGCTAGAAGATCATTAAGGGAGTATAAGATACGCTTAGATAATTCATTATCATCCGCGGGGAAATTTGCTTTGCATCATGTGCAGTTCTCCGGTTCTTTCTTCCACAAAGCAGTCATACATTACATTGCAAAAGGTAATCATGAATCTATTGTTTAAAATAATCAGGATATAAATACATGAGTTATGAGCACAAACAGATATTGACTAGAGTTTGGACAATTGGAAGACAAGTCATTCATTGAATTTGTTAATACACCTAATACTTGCTGGAAGAAACGAGTGGTGAACCCTGTTTGTTCTAAAAGTCAGCATTCACAGTCTGCATCAAGAAGGTAATGATGAATATTCCAAAAGGAGTATGTGAGCAGGGTCAATTAAAATTTTGTTTGCAATTTGTAAAGTTGCTACTCATAAGAACTTTCAATGGACAGCCCAATAATTTTAGTCGCAGTGTTTGTGATTTGTGAAAGTGTGTTTATTCTGGTCAGACAGGTTCATAAACAAACTAATATAAAGATTAATAAAGAAATATAAGATTATGACACTTAGAATAAAGATTTTGTAAAATAATATCATGATAGTTTGGTTGATTGGAAAATGTATGTTGTCTCTTTTTATAAATTGTTTTCAGTATTTTCTCTCTGTCCCTTTTTATATATTTTTTCAGTGTTTTTGCTCCAGGAGGGTTTCAAATCTAAGACAGTACCCAAATATATTCAGTTATGCTTTCGATTTTGTTACCTTCAATATTTACAGCACTTATTGTTGACTTAGCTTTTCCAAAATCTATGATTTGGTTTTTTGCACAAAAAATCTGATATACACCATTCGACAAAATTCTGAAATTTCAGCTCTGTAGAAAAAGTTCTGATTCCCTAATAAGACCTGCCAATGCAGGAGTATCTGCGAATTCGACTGTAAAACGTTTCTGTGTAGGATAGAGTCATTGGTGTACAACATGAATAAAATTGGTGCTATAACATGACCTTGTAGAGAACCAATCGATGTTTTACAATTGATTTGACATATTAACGTGTACCATTTGATGATGTTAGGTTTAACATTCATTTAAAAAAGTTTACCAATATGTTTATCGGCATGTTGCTCAGCTTGCATGTAATTTGAAACAAAGAGCAAATATGCTATCCTTTATTACTGCTTGGAGGGAAAAGTTTTCAAAATAATAGTAGTTTTTCCCAACATCTTATCTGACCTCTACTAAATGGTATATTCGTTGTGCCCAGCCTAATGTACATGAAGTGCTGAAGGCCACTTTAATTTGTAACCTTTTCAAATATACTTGACAAAATTAGTTAAGGATATACATACAATTTTGAAATTATGAATAATGAGCTATTTATTCACTGACAATCTGACAAAATATCAATCATAAAAATACCAATATCCCTAAATTATTTTGTCAAGTATAAAAAACCTATCAGGATTATGAACTGGGTGCCTAAGAAGTCAAACCTGTGAAATACAAATGTAGGGTGGCAGAATTTATATTAAGTTATCAAGTTAACATGACAGTTATGTTAAACAAACTAAGTAAATGTGCTTGTGTCACTGGATTATTTGGTCCATCACTGAATTGTCTCCTGCTACTGAATTTCATCAGTGTAACATGTTATATTTGGGATTACTGTTTCTCTGCAAAGTACAGACTCTAGTACTTTGTTGGGTTGAGTCCCATCCAGGATTCGAACCCATAATCCCAGAGTCTGGCAACTTATCACATACTACCATCAGGTAGTGTAGGTTATGTGCCTGACTTTGTGCTGGCATTTAGGTGAATTATTCTCAGGGAGTGCATTCGAATCCCAGATGGGAGAGGAGGACAGAGAGTCTAACCCCAGTTATTGCTGACATATGACAATACAACAATTACATGTACTAACAACATAACTAAACTTAGGGAAATTAATAACAGAATGTTCTTTTTAATTTAAGCACGCTGCTTTTTTTTCTGCTGCTCTCATTTTCATTTTTGAGTTCTGACTCGTAAGTTCTATTCAGTCAGTGAATAATGTCAGTGTCTTTTTCATCGACATGCATCTCACATTATAAAACACTCAACTATATAATGTGCAACATAATTCATCTGACCTTTGAGACTTAAAACATCAAGTTGTAATTCCTAACATGACAAAACTGAGAAAACTGCAAAGTAGTATTAAACTTTTCCATTATTCTCAATCATTTTAAACATAAACAAACGAATGTTACACATTTTCTACACTGATATGATAATGGTAATATCTAAGCTGTAAACATACACTTAAAACTTTACACAACATGTTCCTATCTGTTTGAAAAAGTCAATGAAAATATAAACTGCTAACAGTATCACACTCAAAGAATCAAACCAGAAATCTCCTTTCTGCCCTCTGATGACAGCTATGTTGAATATTGTGGATGCTTTTTTCCTCAGTATCTCTGGAAGTGCTGGCACAGAAATGGTTGGTTGGAATATCTGTACAAGACAAAGAATGTGTAATTCAGTTCTACACTGCAGTGCAAACCTGTTACCCTGTTATCATAAGATTTGATTTGATTTTCTCTGCAACAAAAACTTTACAAACCTTAAATCATGAATATTGTTATCAGCTTCAGAAAATATTTGGGAAGAGAGTGAATCTGACTGACAATAAAATAATCTCAATGTTTCTTTTTTCTGTTTCATATCTGTCTTTTGGAGAAAAACAGCATTTTTAGTAGCTCAAAAATAGCGTTTAAACTCTGAATAATATTAAGGTTCACTATTAATTTATTCTGTATACCTACCATCCTTACTATATTTGTTGTAATAGGTGATTAACAGGTTTGGGTTGTCAGGTTCGCAGACTTGGATGCCACGTCATCAGTTGTGCAGATCAATGCTCAAGCTATTGATCACTGGATTGTCTGGTCAAGACTCAGTTATTTACAGACTGCCGCCATAAAACTGGAATTTTGTGGAATGTGGCCTAAAACTAAACTAACTCACTACAATCTTTGGTCTCAATGTCCAGTATTGATGCAATTACAGTGAATTCTAAATTTATGATTCTACAAGAAACATAGAAACATTTGGGATTAGTCCGAGAATATACTGCCAATTCTCACATATAGTCAGATGACATTCTCATAACCTGTTTGTCATATTATTGGTGATAGCATTTCATGCAGACATTATTAAAGGGTCATTCCTTCAGTTCAAAGTGAACAAACAATGACAGTTGCAAAATAAGGTTGTGTGGTTTAAAAGTCGAAGAACATTTTCAGTGGGCTTGGGTACCAAATGCAAAGTGAGTGAGTGAGAAAAAAGTGGACAAGTGAGTAAGAGTGAGTGAGTTTAGTTTTACGTCACACTCAGCAATATTCCAGATATATGGCGGCAGTCTGTAAATAATCGAGTCTGGACCAGACAATCCAGTGACCAACAACATGAGCATCGATTTGTACAAATGGGAACCGATGACATGTGTCAACCAAGTCAGCGAGCCTGATCACCCGACCCCGTTAGTCGCCTCTTACGACAAGCACAGTCACCTTTTATGGCAAGCATGGGTTGCTGAAGGCCTATTCTCAGGGATGAGAAATTTCCGCGGATCCGCGGAAATCCTCGTTTTTTTACATCCCCAGGGTCATTTTTCTGAAACGTCTAAATATATATACAGTGTTAATATTGATTTTAGAAGCCATATTTAGTGTGTAAAATGCCAAAATCCCAGGACCCCCGACTAGTTTTCAGCTGTAAATGAAAATTTCCATTCTCATCCCTGTATTCTACCCCGGGACCTTCACGGGTCAAGTGAGTAAGACAAGAAGTAAACAAGTGAGAGAGAGAGAAAAAAGAGACAACAGTGAATGAGTGAGTTGGTAATAATGACCTTAGAGCATGGCAGACCAACCTACAAATGAACTCAGCAGCTGACTGCAGAGCTGACAAAGAAGGATCCTAGAAACTCATTATCATATAGTTCTAACTTCCTAGGCAAATCACAGAGTCTTAGTATAGGTTAGATCACGAGGACCTTGGCGTCTAATCGTACACGCCTCGTGATCTAACTAACAACTTCAACGATTAGACGCCAAGGTCCGAGTGGTCTAACCGACTAAAACCATGACACACAATTAAATGTGTACATGTACATTAAACGTTATCAAAACAATGATAAATTCAATGCACTATGTTTTGCTGCACTCTCACGTTTTATTTTCACCCATCAGGTCCTTGAAAATTTCGTGTTGCACGTGCTTTCACATGTCACTTACAGCACGTGCCATCTGATATATCTGAACACGATAGGGGCTGTTTGATAACGTACTGTGGCCCGGAATGCGCAGAGTAATTGTAGCAATTGATATGTTATTCTCGGTTAGTGGCGAATGGTTGAATTTTTGTTTGCCCCGAATGGGAGGTATTCATGAATAATTTTCCCACATGCGCAAACATTCATCAAGATACATGCTTTCACATTCACCGCCATTGCCAGTGTCGGCCACAAATGTGTTCAGAATGTCTGAAGAAGAAGATTTTCCGTGCTCACAAAGGTATTTGAGCTCAAGTGTTTATGCAGTTTCTGCGACAAATTATGCTACTCTGTACAGTGATATTAGCGACAACGACGACAGCGTTGGTGAGAATTTGCTAACTGCTGATAAACATCGTGACATGCCGTCAAGTGAGGATGATGCCATGTATGTAGCTTCCCAACAGATTGAGAGTGAGTTGTTTAAGACACAGACAAGTGAATCTCTTATCATGTCTTCGAGTGATGATGATATGATATATGCACTTTCACTAGAGATGGAAAGGATATATGCGAGGAAATTTACAAATAAACATTTCAGTGAACTTTATCTGATCGGGAAGTTACGGAAGTGTGCAAGAAGACTGTGCCAAAGAAAACACAGAAGTCTATAGAATGGGCATGTCGTCTGTTTGAATCTTGGCGAATTTCGAGGAATGGAAGGATACTAAATGGAGATACATCAGGGCATCAACTTAGTTTGATTCTGCATGATCTAAAGGATCTTAATGATGACAAACTTAATAATTGTCTGTGTAGATTTATTATGGAAGTGAGAAAGGAGAGCGGCGAAAACTATCCCCCCAAAACTTTACGACAGTTGGTGTTGCTTATTCAAATGAAGTTGGTGAATTTGGGAAGAAATGTGCAGTTCTTATCTGACCCGGTTTACACAGAAATGAAAAACACACTGGACAACATCATGAAAGTGAGGGCAAGCGAAGGCCTTGGAATGCATCCAAGACAGGCAGATGTCATCACTGTGAATCAGGAGCAAGTACTGTGGGAGAAAGGTATTCTTGGCGATTCATCTCCTCAGACACTGCTTGATACTATGTTATATTTGATTGGCCTCAACTTTGACAGCTGAAGAACTTGAAATTGGAGAAAATGACCAGGGTGAATTCATACGCTACCATGAAAAGGTCAGTAAATGTAATCAGCGTGGTTTGAAGGACTACCATGTTGCACCTAAAAGTGTTACTGCGTATGTATCTCATAGGTGCATCGTCCAACTGTACCGGAAGTACCTTGGTCTTCGCCCTACTGATGCTCCTACAGTTTTTATACTTACGTCCACTAAGTAAACCCAGGCCTGATCGATGGTATTCAGTGTCGCCCGTAGGAGAGCACACACTGAGTAAAACTATATCCAGATTGTGCGCTGCTGCCGGATTCAGTGGTAAGAGTTTCACAATCTTTTATCTAAAAATTGCATTACTCACAACATATTACCATTACTAACTTTACAGTGTCAAAAAAACCACAATGAAAACATTATACATTTCTTTGCCAGTAATTTAGTGAGATGTGAATGACAAAGCATTTCTTGACATATGTAAATATTGCATCAATTCACCTCCTGACTTGTTTTGATTGGGTTAACATTTGTCTTTTCAGGTTTCTACACAAATCACTCGTTGAGAGCGATGTGTGCGATGCGACTGTATCGCTCAGGTGTAGATGAGCAGTTGATTGCAAAAACAACCGGTCACAGGAGTAACGCCATTCGCAACTACAAGCGTATCTGTACTGAACAAGAGGCGACTCTGAGCAGGATAGTGCAAGGGAAACCAAGAAAGCGAAAAAGTGAAACGGCAACCATGTCATCAAGTTCCTGCAAGAAATCCCAAGCTTTGCAAATGACCAGTACTGAGGGCATCAACATCTCTGTCAACCTTACGGTCACAAAATGAAAGTTTGTGTATGTTCGGTGAATAAAATACATTCTGCAGTATGCATTGCTTTTACTTTTTATGGTTCCATTAACCAATGACTGTCTTGTTTCAGCAAAGATATTAGACTACTACTGGTAAAATGTTTTAAATGTTTGCTCTCATGTTGGAATCTGACATCTGTACTTTACATCAGCGTTTTCCAGTTACAACCATCCAACCAAAAGTAGGCGCAGATTGTTGAAAAAAAGGTCTTATGGAACAATTATGCACTGCTGTTTTTTCTTATTGTTTCATAAGACATTTTCAATTGCAACAATCTGCGCCTACTTTTGGTTAGATGACTATAAGTGGCAAACGTCGATGTGATGTAAAGCTGTCAGATTCCAACATGAAAGCAGACATTTAAAAAGTAGTCCCGGTAGTAGTCTAACTACTATCTGGGTTGGTTAGACTACGAACTGAAACAAAACAGTCATGGTTTAACACTATGAAGCCTTCAGCATGTTCAGTGCCCTGTGATTTGAGGCATCAAATTTATAGCTTATAAGTTAAGTCACAATAAGATTATTGTTCAGGGCCAATGGATGCATAATATTATTCTTAATAAGGTTAGTGGAACACTCCAATCTCCTCTGCTGTAAATTCATTTATTTCATACCCTTCACATAATGTAGCTAGACCAACTGTTACGCCAATATTTCATACTTGCTCAACGCCTCATACACTCAACCACTTACTTATCCAACCGCAAACCCCCACACACAAGCAGCCATGCTTGCAGGAATATGAAACCTGAAAAAAATCATAATTAATTAATTTTCAATATGTAGTAAGACTGCACACAATATATTTTTGCTGTTTTAAGCCCAGTTTCAAGGATCACAAAAGTGTTGAGCTACGGTTATGATGCCTCTACCCCAAATTATCTTGTCCATCCACTATCAGGCACCTCTCAGCACCAATCTGTATGAGTAAGTTTTGTTTCAAGTCACTTTCAGCAATAGTACTGCAATTTCATGATGGGGGACACCAGAAATGGACTTAACACACTGTACCCATTGGGGGAATTAAACTGGGTCTTTAGCATGATGAGCAAACACTTTCACCACAAGGCTATCTCACTGCTGCAACTCCATTTAGACCCAACTACATCATACCCAAATCTGAAAAATAATATAATCAGCTTGATTTACACTCATGTGATACAGAACAAGGGGAGAAACAATAAATCACCTGAAAGAACCTTCCTGAATTTATCTTGATGATGGTAACAGAATCTGGGAAGCGTCCTTGATGTGTTAGTTTCTTAGCCACTGCATATACGTTACCATCAGTTGGTTATAATTTACACTTTGAGACATATGCTCAATGCTTGCTTGACTGAAACCTTTTCTTCACATTAGTTCTGATTTATTAAAGCTGCATAAAACAATAAATAAATGTTGTTGGCCACATTTTTTTCAAAAGTGATAAAGGCAGTATGACTTTAAAAAACATTTTTGATAGAAAAAAGTGACGTGGGAGAAACACATTCTTATTCTTTTCTCTCGGAAATACACCTTGGGATGTTTTGCATGTTATAATGAGTAGTAGATTCAGTCACATTCTTTCTTACAGACTACTCATTCTTATAGTGGACAAATGGATGATCGGCGTGTGGCCAAGTCTAGAATTTTTTTTTTAAATGGCAATAAAAAATGGTTATGCACACAAAAGTGATGTGCAGATGCCCAAGAAACATTTCACTTTTTTTATTTAGCCTTACATACTGAGGCAGACTGTATGCTTTCAGTCCAAGCATGTTGTTATAATCCTGAAGTTCATGACTTTGTATACACAGCCTGTACTTCTTAAAAACTGAATCTCTAAATCAGAGATATTTTCCTTTTCATACCACTCAATATCCTACATGTATCTTGGACTATAATACAAACATGATAGAAAATCCCAGTCATCCATTGCAAATTGAGGAAATTCTAGCTGGCTCAATGTTTCCTTTTCCCCAAATAATGTATCATTTGAGAAACATGTTTGATCCCTTTCTACCATCTGTCCTGACTTTGTCTTCATCCCATGTTATCCAGTGCAAAGACTGAGCTCTGTAACAATGTCCCCAACATCAGGGCAGGAGATGAGTATTAGAGAGGAAAACAACATGACCAGAACCCTTGTCCTTATCATCCCCAACCTGTCATCGGCTACCTGTTCACAGAATATATGTCTGATATTATCTCACATAAACCAGGGCTGAGGTTCTAATTTCCTGCTTGGTGTTTGTGGACTTGCCCCAAGCTCACAGCCATTCTTCTCAGCTTTATCTGCTAATCCGATCAAAGCGATCGTCAATGGAGCTTGCCAATCTTGGATGGATTTGAAGATGTTGGCTAGTCTGGATTAGAAATGTCAAGCGCACTCTTTCCACAAGCTGTGCTTCCAGAAGATGCCAGAAATGTATTAAGCAGCCTTAAATTCCCAGTGCCGTCTGTTGTAGATTTATCTTGCCATGTTCACACCTCTGGCTTAGTATGAGATTATCAACATGTACTAAGCAGCACAATTAAAACAAATCTTGATGGATTTCACCAGTTTGTAAGTTATGTTTTGTGAATAAAAGTGTCTTGTGTCAGTTCAAGTGTGAGAAAGTGACACGACATTCTTTCTCATCAATATACAACAGGAATACATAAGGCCACATATTGGATAGTTTAGGATTGCAAAGATGCAACTGAGTTTAGTTTCGACCTATGATCATCATAACAAAGTGGCTGTATTAAAGCGACATCTATAATGCCAAACAGGTTTCCTTCCTTCCCATGTCTTTATTTATTTTCATCATGTAATGGGGGAAGTAATGCTGAACCTGACTGAAGTCTGCAATAACATACAGTGAGTAGGTATTCCAGCAATATCACAGCAGAGGGGACACTAGAAATAGTTCACACTTGTGGGGAATTGAACCTGAGTCTTCAGCGTGACAAGTGTGGGCTTTAACTATGACTCAACTGCACTGTCCAACATATCCAGGAAAAGACTATGAGGAACAATCAAACTGGGCATGATGTCATGCACTTAGGATAAATACCACTGACAAAGCGACCTGGTTCTTTCATTCTGCCATAGATAATCTGTCAAATCGTGAGTGGGTGAGTATGGTTTTACGCTGCTTTCAGCAATATTACAGCAATATCAAGGAGGGTGACACCTGAAATGGTCTTTACACATTATGCCCATGTAGAGAATTAAACCTGGATCTTCAGAGTGACAACCATATGTTTTTAATGTCTAGGCTACCCCACCGCCACTCTCACATCATGATAGAATAACCTTAGTGTTATGAAAGAATGCGTTTTTCTTTCATACATGTTGCAGCCATCTGCTCCTCAGCTTGCTTGGTGTTTTGGCTTTAGGAGAATACTAGGGACCTGTTGTATCCCAAGGAACCAGCAGGTCAATATTTGTCAAGCTGGGTCGACCTGACCATCTAGTTGTTTGTGGAGGTAATCCATCAGAAATAGACTTTGTGACAGGTCTAATGAAAGCTTTAAATTACACTTTAAAGCTTCCTTTTCTGATCCGTTTTGGAAGTTTAGCATTTCAATGGCAATGGTTTTAACTGTAATGCTTTAATACATAAAATTTGAATAATCACTTCTTCAGTTACAATAACCGTTAGGACTATTTATCTCTCTGAATATACCAATGTCTTCTAAGTAGAAAGTTCCACTGATCAGAGTTGAAATCCCTCAGGTGCTGATCTTCTGCTTAATCTGTCAGAGTCATCACCTCTCTTTGACCACAGACCAGTCCAATCAATGAGGGCTGTCTTCTCCACAATACCTTGCCAAACCAGTGATGTTTGTCCTTAAGAAAATGTTCTACCAAAGCAGTGAGGGTTTTCTTCCCCAGAATGTCCTGCCCTGTCAGTGAGGTATGTCTTCTCCAGAATGTCCTGCTATACCAGTGACTGTTGTCTTCACCACACTGTCTTGCCTAATCAACGAGGGTCATCTTTACTAAAATATACTATCCAATCAATGAGGGTTGTCCTCACCAGAATGTCCTGCAAACTCAGTGAGGGTTGTCTTCTGCAGACTGGGATGCCCAATCAATGAGAGTTGTCTTCTCCAGAATGTCCTGCACAGTCAGTGAAGGTTATCTTTACCAGGATATCCCTGAGTCCTGTCATTTCAACAGGCAACATATAGCGACTGACTATTACCTAACCTCACTGTCAAAAACCTGTTTGTATTCTGATACATTTTCTTTCAGACTCATAGACATTGCTAATATAGCCTTTACTTGAATACCAGTTGAAAGTAGTGCTCATGTCCCAGTTTTTCATGACTCTCTACCTATTTTTTTTAAAGTTTCCAAATGACACGAAGGGATAATATCATATCACAGATGTATTCACACTTGTTCTAAAAGGAGCTTGTTGAAGCGAACACCAGCTGGAAAAGATCAAGCCAGCATAGTAAAGGAATAATGTCGAAGATGAAATGTTCTGGCTTCAAATGGGATATGATGACATGTATCAACCACCTCTTACAAGAAGTAAGAGTTATTGAAGAGCAATTCTACTCAGGTCTTCAAGTGTCTGGAAAACTGGTCATAATTAGAGGATACTTGTGATGTTGGTTCCGAATAAATAAAACTAAAACTGCTATAACCGCTTGGCTTTTGTGGCAAGTAGTGCACACTGGACATTGCATATGAAATAGGAAATTTTGGAACCATGTAAACAGAAGAAAACTTAACAAAAACAACAACAAAAACAAACACATCGACACTGCACAATTGAAAAATGTTTAGGCTGACTTTGAGTTTCACATTGACATGTTTCCCATGCCAGCAGAAGTATGAAACTGCAACATGAAATGTCATTGATTAACAAATGAAATGACAAATCACAGTATATTTTACACAATAAATCATTTTTTTTCCCTTTCCATCAAAACACAGGCTGAAAGTAAGTGAACGTAGCATTACGTATTTTCACATAAACCTGCCTATGTTTGTGTTTTGCAAGTGTTTTCAAGCGAAATGAAACTCGTAATCCTTTTCACATTGATATTTATGAATGACACACAGACTTGTAAAGTGCACCATATAAAATGTTGGCGGAGGATTGGTGCAAGGGCAAGGCAATCAGTGAACACAGCCCATGACTAATTTTGTTCAGCATATACATAGAAGATAGATGACCACTTAGTTTTAACATATCCATACCCCTAGCCTTCCTCGCAAGGAAATAACACAAGCATGATGGTTTTTGCGGGAACAGGTGTTTTCAAAACCGTAAAATCTGAGTACAGCAATATTCTGGGTCAGTTAGGACTGTTCAGTTTCTAGTGCAATTAATCTAATTACTGAATTCTTGATAAACTGATGACTGAGTCATTTTTATGCTGTAGTTATCAATATGTCAGCAACATTATTGGAGACACCAGAAATTGGCTTCACACATCGTACTCATGCCTTCAGTGTAGGCTTTTAGCTTTTGGTCATACCCAGCTAAGATATTCAAACAGTAGAATAAAATGGTGATCTGTATAGGATCGGTCTTATTGAGAACCCAGAATATGTAGTTGTAAATATACCTGTGAAAATTCTCATTATTTTATGGAATGTTCTTTGTATTATAATGTTAGACGGGAAATGTTTCAGTATATTAACAAAATTTGTAGCATTAGAGCACCAATAAACCTAGAGGTACTTTTAAATGGCAGTGCAGGTCTTACATAAAGTGGAAATATACAGATTTTTAAAGAAGTTCAAAAATTTATATCAAACTCCAAACGGTTCACGATTTGATATAATGTTTATGATAATTATTAGTGTATTCAATGTATTACTTTAATTTTACTGCATTATTCTCCTCTACTATATACCTGTACATATAGTTTGTTTCACTTTTGTGGGTTTCACCACACTGTCTTGCCTAATCAACGAGGGTCATCTTTACTAAAATATACTATCCAATCAATGAGGGTTGTCCTCACCAGAATGTCCTGCAAACTCAGTGAGGGTTGTCTTCTGCAGAGTGGGATGCCCAATCAATGAGAGTTGTCTTCTCCAGAATGTCCTGCACAGTCAGTGAAGGTTATCTTTACCAGGATATCCCTGAGTCCTGTCATTTCAACAGGCAACATATAGCGACTGACTATTACCTAACCTCACTGTCAAAAACCTGTTTGTATTCTGATACATTTTCTTTCAGACTCATAGACATTGCAAATATAGCCTTTACTTGAATACCAGTTGAAAGTAGTGCTCATGTCCCAGTTTTTCATGACTCTCTACGTATTTTTTTTAAAGTTTCCAAATGACACGAAGGGATAATATCATATCACAGATGTATTCACACTTGTTCTAAAAGGAGCTTGTTGAAGCGAACACCAGCTGGAAAAGATCAAGCCAGCATAGTAAAGGAATAATGTCGAAGATGAAATGTTCTGGCTTCAAATGGGATATGATGACATGTATCAACCACCTCTTACAAGAAGTAAGAGTTATTGAAGAGCAATTCTACTCAGTTAGGGTCAGTTAGGACTGTTCAGTTTCTAGTGCAATTAATCTAATTACTGAATTCTTGATAAACTGATGACTGAGTCATTTTTATGCTGTAGTTATCAATATGTCAGCAACATTATTGGAGACACCAGAAATTGGCTTCACACATCGTACCCATGTAGGGAATTAAACCCATGCCTTCAGTGTAGGCTTTTAGCTTTTGGTCATACCCAGCTAAGATATTCAAACAGTAGAATAAAATGGTGATCTGTATAGGATCGGTCTTATTGAGAACCCAGAATATGTAGTTGTAAATATACCTGTGAAAATTCTCATTATTTTATGGAATGTTCTTTGTATTATAATGTTAGACGGGAAATGTTTCAGTATATTAACAAAATTTGTAGCATTAGAGCACCAATAAACCTAGAGGTACTTTTAAATGGCAGTGCAGGTCTTACATAAAGTGGAAATATACAGAGTTTTAAAGAAGTTCAAAAATTTATATCAAACTCCAAACGGTTCACGATTTGATATAATGTTTATGATAATTATTAGTGTATTCAATGTATTACTTTAATTTTACTGCATTATTCTCCTCTACTATATACCTGTACATATAGTTTGTTTCACTTTTGTGGGTTTCACCACACTGTCTTGCCTAATCAACGAGGGTCATCTTTACTAAAATATACTATCCAATCAATGAGGGTTGTCCTCAGCAGAATGTCCTGCAAACTCAGTGAGGGTTGTCTTCTGCAGAGTGGGATGCCCAATCAATGAGAGTTGTCTTCTCCAGAATGTCCTGCACAGTCAGTGAAGGTTATCTTTACCAGGATATCCCTGAGTCCTGTCATTTCAACAAGCAACATATAGCGACTGACTATTACCTAACCTCACTGTCAAAAACCTGTTTGTATTCTGATACATTTTCTTTCAGACTCATAGACATTGCTAATATAGCCTTTACTTGAATACCAGTTGAAAGTAGTGCTCATGTCCCAGTTTTTCATGACTCTCTACATATTTTTTTTAAAGTTTCCAAATGACACGAAGGGATAATATCATATCACAGATGTATTCACACTTGTTCTAAAAGGAGCTTGTTGAAGCGAACACCAGCTGGAAAAGATCAAGCCAGCATAGTAAAGGAATAATGTCGAAGATGAAATGTTCTGGCTTCAAATGGGATATGATGACATGTATCAACCACCTCTTACAAGAAGTAAGAGTTATTGAAGAGCAATTCTACTCAGGTCTTCAAGTGTCTGGAAAACTGGTCATAATTAGAGGATACTTGTGATGTTGGTTCCGAATAAATAAAACTAAAACTGCTATAACCGCTTGGCTTTTGTGGCAAGTAGTGCACACTGGACATTGCATATGAAATAGGAAATTTTGGAACCATGTAAACAGAAGAAAACTTAACAAAAACAACAACAAAAACAAACACATCGACACTGCACAATTGAAAAATGTTTAGGCTGACTTTGAGTTTCACATTGACATGTTTCCCATGCCAGCAGAAGTATGAAACTGCAACATGAAATGTCATTGGTTAACAAATGAAATGACAAATCACAGTATATTTTACACAATAAATCATTTTTTTTTCCTTTCCATCAAAACACAGGCTGAAAGTAAGTGAACGTAGCATTACGTATTTTCACATAAACCTGCCTATGTTTGTGTTTTGCAAGTGTTTTCAAGCGAAATGAAACTCGTAATCCTTTTCACATTGATATTTATGAATGACACACAGACTTGTAAAGTGCACCATATAAAATGTTGGCGGAGGATTGGTGCAAGGGCAAGGCAATCAGTGAACACAGCCCATGACTAATTTTGTTCAGCATATACATAGAAGATAGATGACCACTTAGTTTTAATATATCCATACCCCTAGCCTTCCTCGCAAGGAAATAACACAAGCATGATGGTTTTTGCGGGAACAGGTGTTTTCAAAACCGTAAAATCTGAGTACAGCAATATTCTGGGTCAGTTAGGACTGTTCAGTTTCTAGTGCAATTAATCTAATTACTGAATTCTTGATAAACTGATGACTGAGTCATTTTTATGCTGTAGTTATCAATATGTCAGCAACATTATTGGAGACACCAGAAATTGGCTTCACACATCGTACCCATGTAGGGAATTAAACCCATGCCTTCAGTGTAGGCTTTTAGCTTTTGGTCATACCCAGCTAAGATATTCAAACAGTAGAATAAAATGGTGATCTGTATAGGATCGGTCTTATTGAGAACCCAGAATATGTAGTTGTAAATATACCTGTGAAAATTCTCATTATTTTATGGAATGTTCTTTGTATTATAATGTTAGACGGGAAATGTTTCAGTATATTAACAAAATTTGTAGCATTAGAGCACCAATAAACCTAGAGGTACTTTTAAATGGCAGTGCAGGTCTTACATAAAGTGGAAATATACAGATTTTTAAAGAAGTTCAAAAATTTATATCAAACTCCAAACGGTTCACGATTTGATATAATGTTTATGATAATTATTAGTGTATTCAATGTATTACTTTAATTTTACTGCATTATTCTCCTCTACTATATACCTGTACATATAGTTTGTTTCACTTTTGTGGGTTTCACAAAGTTTGGATAACTTAATCCATTCTGTTGAATAAATATGTTTAAATCAACCATTGGATTACTTTACAGTTTAGAAGGAGCGCTGTTGCAGATTTTTCTAACTGATGATCACAACATAATTAACCTGAAGCTGAAGTTTTGAGCCTACAGCAATCAAATGAGGTTTTCACTGCCAAATAAACAAGCTTTCAATGTATCCATAAACTATATACGCACTCTGAAAACTAACCCTCAAGCATGTTTTAGGCATGCAGTAAATATTTAAATCACAACAAATTTACAAGGTATGTTCTCTCTCGTAAACTCACAGGATTTATGCTCCCTAAGTTGAAATGATTATGCCTTCTGCTCATTCATATTTCACAGACATAAAATCTGCCACAGGTAAAAATCTAGCTTGCACATGTTATGTTCATATCGTAATGAAATTACACCAAAAACTCTAAACTGAATTTGACAACCCCCAAACCTCCTTAAAGCCTGACATGGCTGAAGTGTGAAAAGGCAGACCAGTGAAGGGCAAGGTAAATAGTTGAACACTTATGCTAATCGACTTACACAGAAGTTTTATTGGTTCCACATTTTACAATGACTTTTCATGTTAAAACGGTAAAGTATACTTTTGTAAAGTAAATAACACTAGTGACATGGTCCTTTCCTTGTCTCTGCTGAAAGCACAGTTCATTGTATTACTCTATCACGATCATGTGTTTAGGAATCACTATCAAAGTGATGATATCAAGTGTTGGTGAAAATTTGAGTGTATCCTTGTGCACCATACAAATATCCAAATGCTAGTCAACTGTTTACCTGAGGAAGCACGGGAATTTAAGGTTTAAGTCATGTACAGGTAGTTCACTATGACCAAGTGTTGGTTTCCAAATAGAGCTTGACCATACAACGGTTTTTTGGCAAAGTCTGACCACAAATTGGTTTCAAACAAGGGCCTGACCAAATGGCTGGATGCTTGGCACAAACTGACTAAACTGGTTTCACAGAAGGCACAACCTGACTGCAAACTGGTTTCATAGAAGGCACAACCTGACTGCAAACTGGTTTCAAACAAAAGGTCTGCCAGCTTGGCAGATTGACCATAAACTGGCTTCAGTGGTTACTCAGGCTTGACCAACAACTGCTTGCATAGTCAGTACATCTGACCAAAAAATAGCAATAGAGTGCACTGCATTGGTGACACACTAGTAGCTCAACCCTAGCTGATCATGGACTAGTGGATCAGCCAATGACCAATGACTGAGTGATGAGCATTGTCTTATCTATAATTTCATGAACAAAGATATGAAAGGTTTTGACTTGAGTAGAAAGGACAAGACTACAAATAATACATTTTTATTTCCCTTATCAGACAAACCCAAGCAGTTAAACAAGCTCTTGTTTTGCCTCTCATGCAAGCTTTTAATAAGCAAAATATGGTATAATTCCATGAGCCTGCATTGGATCTGAAATCTACACTGTCATGAAAATATATTTCTCCCATGTTATAATTTGAAAAAAGTCATTCAAAAATGAACAATGGAAAAAAGGAAGATTAGTACATAGTGCGGTTAATACATAGTAGGCATGTGACCATACATTCATTGTCAGACTTCCATGATGAGCAGAAACGGACCTGTTCTCTGGAGAACTAGGGGCATTTTATGAGCACATCTTGCAGTAGCAATGCTCAATGACTCAAATTCATAAATCTGTGACAGTGTAACACTGCATGATATACTCCTGGTATTTGTTTGAGCATACAAATTGCACATCTTTTTGCCTTTACAATGTACTGCTACACTCAAAACTGTACATACAGTCTGTTGGTGTCTGAAACCAGTAACTGTTCCTATCATTTCATCTTCAGATAAGAATCTGTTTTTATTTTATGCATGTCTATGTCTGCTCTAAATATTGAACTGTTATTGGTCTTTGCCTAAACAAGGCCATCATGATCTGGAACAATTCCTTTGCCAAATGCAAACAGAAATACGAAACATATCCTTGCGGCCATTTTGAACAGCATCTGATTAAAGACTTACTTTTTTCATGGACTAAGAACTAATTAAGTATTAATGTTTATGGAAAAGACAAGCCAGTCCCAGATACAACCATCCACATATCCAGCCATACTACATGCAAGCATGAGAAAGTGTCGGGCACTGAACACATCTAATGTTCAGCATAATTACATCGTAACTGTCAGTTCATGTTTTGGGTCAGGAACAAGGAAATAGAGAAGGGCAAAATACACCATGTTTTGGCATCAACATTGAAAAATACTTCAAGCTGAAATCCTGACAAAATAACAATTTTTTAATGTTGATTTGATATTCATGTTAAAGCAATATCTTGTTCAGTCCCTTAGAGTAGGATTTAATTTCACATTCATGAGCACATGTTATCTACAGTTACTCTTCATATATTCCCTAATCACATTATCACATAAAATGGTATAAGAAAGATGTAAACATGTAAACTGATAGATGCAGATCCACTGAGTATGATACCTGGCTCCAGGTTAAATAATAAAGGCAGGAGCGTATTAGCATGGATGGCACCTGTGCAGGTATGGTTAGCACAGGGTGGAGTTGCTGTTTGTTGTGCAATGCTATGCTCAGCAAATTTTACAGCTACATGGCATAAGTCTGTAAATAAATGAATCTGGATCAGACAATCCAGTGATCAACAGCATAAACATCCATGTATGTAATAGTGATATGTCAGCAAGTGTGACCAACTGATCCCGTTAGTTGCCTCTTACAACAAGCATTGGTTGCTGAAGATCAAGTCTAACCTGGATCTTCACGAGTTAAAAGAGAAGAGCGTAGGTATTGGCAAGTCATTTGTGTGTATGATATGGTTTGAGAAGACTCTTAAAACTGGATAGGTTCTTTCAATATGAAATTCATTAATGTTACACATTCATGTGAAGTATTTCTTATAGATATATACATACCAATTGGATATTCACATTCTATTCTAGTACAGGAATTAAACAACTGTGTACTTTTCTATGACATAATAGGGGAGAATTTCTCACCAATAAGAAATAATGCTAACATAATTAACCCATTTATGCATAGGGTCTTAGAATAAAGTTTGATTTTCACTGAAATTTGAGAGTTGGTTTCTTTTGGAAAGCATTTAAAGGAATGAGGTGTCATTTTACCAGTAAATAAATTTTTCCATACTTCTTTACACTGCAAACCATTTTATTTTATTTTTCTGTTTGAGCAACAAAATTTTCAAACACATTCTAATGAACTTGGACAAACAAAAAAATCATTGTGCGTCACACTTGTACGCAAGTGGCCATGCTTATGTGAACGGTTCAATATACTCAATTTCATTCACATCGATACTGCAAGTTTCTATCTTCAAGTACCCGTCCCAAAAAATTGATGATATGCATAAATGTAATAACAAATATTTGTGAAAGAGTGTGGCGAGCGAACACTTTAACCACTGGCTACCTAACTACCCTGGTAAGTTGAGAGAATTTTCCCTCCAATGACATTGCCTGTCAGCGCTCCACAGTAATGGTTATCATATGATATGTTTGACATATCCAGTGGTCTATTAGTAACAGATCTGTCTAAACCCTCTGGAAATATGGGATTTATGGGGAAACTATTAGAAATTCATTGATTTCAAATTTTGCCTTCAGTAATGACAGTTATTTTAGGAGCGTTTTACACACATCAAGATTCAAGTTGTCCAGTGATATTTAAAACGACACCAGTATAAATTTATCAAATGTGTCATTAAACGTGTCAAAATAACAAAAAAGGGGGCTGAATTGTGTACAGCACTGGGTTCAAAGGGCATAATGGAAATCATATGCAGCCAATGCTGCAAGGAAAGGGAAAAGTCGAGATAGTCAAAAAGAGGGGAGTAAACATGAAAAAGAATAAACCAGTATTGTTCCTATCATTTTTGACGATCCTGTGTTGATAAAAACATCATTAGTAAATTGTTACATCTTTCAGAGAAGACATGATGCAGTGATGATTCTGTGCCATTTCCAGCTTCAAAGTTTTGTCTCGGGCGAGGAATGATTTTACATACAAGAGGCACCCATACTCCAGGCAGAGTTGCATCCCTTTACACACAACTCTTCTAGGCAGGATATTCTACTATAATGAAGTAACAACCAAAAATCTATATTTTTGGATCATGATAACATCATGATAACACCCATGAAACAGTATCTGTAATGTTTAGTAAATGTAGATCTACTCACGTACTCCGGATCCACATCTTTGTTTTCCGAACAAACTCATCGTTTCAACACAAATGTGCACCAGACTTTTGAAGTTGCTGGGGCATTCTGGAAGGTAATGTCACGGTTTTCACGTGCAACCGGTGTTACACGGTGTCTGTACCCTGCACAATTTGGAGACGCGTCGTCCTGGGGTGGTCAGGCGTATATAAGGTTATATCAGAGACAAAATCTACAACATTTTTTTCACACACCTCAAATACACCCTAAGATATGCTTTTTTAGATGATGAAACTATCACCATTACCATGATTACATGCAAAAACACATTTCACCTGATAGTATATTCCCCTCATAAGAATGAAAGGTGGACGTGAAAGATGCGTTTGAAGCAATGGCTAGGTACACTCAAACAACGTCGTGTAGTATAGCAATGGCGGATCAGAACAGATCGGCGATATGTCATATTTTTCACACGTCTCAAATACACCGTAACCATTTTTAAGTCATAAAACCATCACTACTACTTGCAAAAACCGTCCAACTAAAGGTATGTTTACCTTCTAAAAATGAAACGAATGTGTGAAAGAAGTTTTTATCGACTTTAGTCTATCTTCGCGGTGAATCGAGAATGGAAGCCAGTGAGCTATAACATACCGACTTGAAACTTAACTGCAAATCTACTTTCCTAATACTGACACTAAACAACAATTATTTGACTTAAACTGAAGTGACAAAATAGTTAACTTATCTTCTGTATATAGGTTTTCAGTTGTTACTACACTCAGCGAATGTAATCAGCTGTTGAAAACCGGGCTCAATCTTAAATACTCGGCTGCCACTTTATTGTCTACACTGGTTACGTGACGTGGCGAGACATACGTTCAGCGGCTTTTCGAGGAGTTTCGTCTCCCTCTGTATATAGGCTCCCTGGTCATATTAAAAGTACTTCTGTTTGGAAATGGTGTGACTGGGTAATGTTTGGAATATTTTATCAATATTTCAACAACATCACCACCACGCGGGACACTAAAATAGCCATGTGGTAAAAGACGCGAGGGGTTCCAATCCTAAAACGGATACATTATTTCCTGACAGAGGTTTGAATCATAACATGTACTGGAAACCAATTGTCATTAGTTTAGTAATACAGCATGTTTCAAATAAACACAAAACTTTCAAAATAATCACTTAAAGACCAAAAAGAAATGTATATTATCAGATTATTGGTTACTGTTTTTAATATTTGAAGTCGTTATAGGAAGGATAATGAACGGCAGTTCTGAAGTGAGTTCTGGAATGTACACACATATCGACTTTAATCCTACATTTTGCACATTTGTAAAAATATTCATTCATCCGATCACGATGACCCCCAACATGTTACAAATATGTGCTATTACTATTTATAATCGGTAATATCCACAGAAACTCTTAACTTTCTTGTCGCCACTTCCATGTCTGTAAAATGAGTTTCAATTATGCGTCTTAAGCCATGTCTTATTGTGGCAGTAACATATTTTGTATATTTTAACATGTTATGTATTGATTAGAATTCGTTTAAATATATGCTTGAAAATTCATTGCATAGTTTTAGTCATATTACTCATCCTATTACTCTGCTTTCTCTATCACCCACAGCCAATTCACTAATAATGCTTACCGCACGTTCACCACACTGCACAATGACATAATAAGCCCTTTCCCACTTAGGTCCATTTGTCGTCATAGCCACTTGGACAATTTTACACATTGCAACGTTTGTTGTCACTCCACATTCAGTCGTCGGTGTGTTGATATGTCACGTTGATTTGCTGGGACATATCTTTGGATACAGTCTTTGGACCGCATTCTGTGGTAATTTGGCTAATTTATTTACTTATAGTTCATGCGATATCATATTTTGACATATCTCGTAGTTGTATAAGTGATTGCTAGTCTCAAAAGCATAGTACTGTGAATTTGGTGTTCTTGTTGGGGCACGCGGCCCAATAAATACTCTGCATTCATTATATTGTAATATTAATCACATGATTAATAAAAGGCAAGGTTAACCGTGTGATAAACGGAAGAGTGTGTGAGTGAGTTTAGTTTTACGCCGCACTCAGCAATATTACAGCTATATGGCGGCGGTCTGTAAATAATCGAGTCTGGACCATACAATCCAGTGATCAACAACATGAGCATCGATCTGCGCAATTGGGAACCGATGACATGTGTCAACCAAGTCAGCGAGCCTGATCACCCGATCCCGTTAGTCGCCTCTTACGACAAGCTGAGTCACCTTTTATGGCAAGCATGGGTTGCTGAAGGCCTATTCTACCCCGGGACCCTCACGGGTTGATAAACGGAAGAACACAAGTATAGCTTTATAATCATAAAAGGGTGAATGAAAATGAACATGAATGAATGAATGAATGAGATCTTATTCTTGCATTGTTTTATATCTTGCTCAAATACAGCCAAATTTGTATGTTCAAATACTTTATCATTGTTGAGGATTCTTTGTATATGTTCGTTATTAGAATGTCTGTACATAATCATATTATTTTCTCAACAGACAAGCATTTGATACAGATACAATAGCGTCCCCGGGTGTGAAATAAACCTAGGCCCACACACCTGGTAGGTTTATGTATTGTTTATATACTAGTATCATGTATCTCAAATAAAAGACACACAGTAATTGGTTACTGAAGCAACTATTTTATAAAGTTATAGCATATGTATGAATTATATGTGTATATCTGTGTTTATAGCTTGTGTATGAAGTATATGTGTATATCTGTGTTTATAGCATGTGCATATTGCTACATTTATGATATTGTACAACCGATTGTTTCATGGGTTATTGTTTTCACCATTACTTATCTCTAATAAAACGTCGTCCATTGAAGAGCAACAAACGTAGCTTCTGTTGTCTGTGCGTGACTGACGCAGGCCGGCTACATTATGACTGCCTTCCGGTTACTGTGTGTTGACGTCATCCCAAATACCACCCGTGACCATCTGTTGGCATGTGTTGCCTTTAGTCTCCAGTCACTCCAACACAAGTGCACATCTAGCGGATGATAGTATTACATAGATGTTGGATGTGTTGGTTGGGTCACTTTCGTTCCTTTGAAAATGATGAAGATCGTGTTGGCATCACACCAGTATACAGCCGTGTAAATATTGAACTCCGCAGAAACGGTTTGGTTAGGATTTCTGTAAATCAGTGGTGACGCAAGGTGTTCGCGAATTGGCGAATAATATCTAATGGTTCATCCCAAAAGACAATCCTCGTATAACACAAACACAATGTGTACACTGATTTAGATGAGCCATGCTGTCCACCCCTATTTGATTAATGAGCTGACCCAGAGTCAGCCAATCAATCATAAAATGTGTTGTTTCAAGCGGTCTGCGTTTTGGGAGGTCTGTCTTCAGGGAAGTTGCCTGTCTAATGCATGTTTGCCGCTAAACCAAGCATTCCCAGTTTGCCGCTAAACCATGCATTCCCAGTTTGCCGCTAAACCAAGCATTTCCAGTCATTTCTTTGATCAGACTATTACGTTTGTTGCACATAGCAAATTGAATTCGTGTATGGAGAATGTAGTATTGGGGTATTTAATTTTAACTGTGTCCTGTTCAAAAGAGAACATGAGGGACTGGATACACTGGCGTTTGTAATTGAGTGTCACCTTACCTTATCTAGCTTCATGTTGTATTATGTACTGCTGGACATCTAGACTCATCTTACGAGTGGTTGGGAAAACGTTCTTATTATTGCCGTATATAACGGTTTTATTCAATATAAGTGACAGTGTTAGCTTGTATTGTTGATTTCATGGTATTTTGAATGTTAGAAAATATCAGTACAAAAACCTATTTTCGTTAAAATGTGTTCAGAAGGATATCAGTATTTTTATTTGCAAGTTATTGCAGTTTAAAGCACCGAATACAAATCAAATAGCTGTCAGAAATGTATATACTGAAAGATAAGTAAAAGCTTCAGTTATCTTGAATGCATGTCTTCTCTTCACAATCCTGTTTTAATTTCTGTGTAACGCTGAAGTATTGGCAGGTGTCCAAAGCGACAATAAAACCGTCAAAAGCTCCCGTCCCTCGCTGTAACAGAGTTTCTAAAAAACACTGATTCCTGTCGTCCTTTGTCTCCAGACTAAGGATATTGTCCACATCGTCCACGCTCAGGGTTCTCGTGTGTACAAGGGAGTTCACCATGAACATTACGTCTATTTCAGCCTTGATGTACTCCCAGTTTCTCCTGATGCAGTGTTCATGGTGAGGGAGCATCTTCCCACTGGTCCCCACAATTTGAGACATCTGAAAAAAGCCGCAAAGTCAGTCATCGTACCACTTACATGGAGCAAATGAGCCATTGTAACCCTTTAAATTTGTACTGTCAATGGCTATAATAACCAGTCACATTCATCCGATTATTCTACTAGGTGTGAAGAGAAGTGAAAACTAACTTGGTGAGTGAGTGAGTGAGTTAATATTTAACGTCACATCGGCAATATCTCAGCCATATCGTGACGAGAACAATTTAGTTTATATAAATAAATTAAAAAAATTGGAACATATAAACCTGCCATTGAAGCACAGTAAAAGACTAGACTACCACAGATATGAACATAAAACTATCACGTAAAACTAAAACACTGTATTCAGAGAAGACAATACGATATAAAACACGGGCTATAGGTCACCAACAACTGAGGGTAGATCACCATACTAGGGACCATGGGGTCTTACATTACTTTTGCTACCTGCATGGATCCTAGCTGGATTTACACCATCCCCTCGGCCATTGGCGATTGTAAGACAAGTTAACCAAAAGTTAAAATAACAAAAATACAACGATTAAAAACTTGCTATGTGAAAATTTTACTTTGAAAGTTCTGGGACTTACGTACCTTCTCAGGGGGACAATAATTTTACGATACTTGAACCCCCTTTGAAGACACAGCCACTAACAATCCCAGTTTGCTAACTGACACTACCATTAACAGAATAAGATTTATCTATATACAAAATATATTGTTCAAAATTTATTCAACAATTCTATTTCTTTTAAAAAACCAATTATTAAATGATAATTTACTTTATTAAAAAGATCCTTAATTGTTTTGGAACTGAAATATTTATCCCTTGTGATAGCAAAATCAATGCAGTCAAGCAAGACATGCTTGACTGTACTAACTTAGTGTATCACTTCAAGTCAGTGTTGACAGTGTTCGTAAATAAGGTCCCGCTTTCCAGGAAGCATGAGCACATTTTATATACCTTTTGTTGATTGTTTTTGTTCGTCAACGCCACCATCACCGATGTTTCATCAAATGACGACGGCCTGCATCCCATCCGGGCTGGATCAGACAAAAATAAAGAACGAAAGAACGTCAACAAAGTGAGCCTGACCACCCGATCGAATTAAGTCGCCACTTAGCACAAGCGATGGATATCCCTATTACATTTGAAATTTTGCCCTTGTTAAATGAGGTTGCAGTAACGCAAGAGGTGTCTCTCAGCAAGTCGTCCTGGTGTACAAACACACTAAGCGAAGTATCTGGTTTTTACCACCCCGTAGTGTGGACGTTCACAAGGTAGAGCATCACCCAGGACAGGAGAAGGTTGGTGGCCCAGCTCTCTGAACTGACCACACCAATAGATGGTTCGGACTATATGATACTTGATGATACCCTGCCTGACGCACATGAATGGTTTAAGTCAAGGACTGTTCTACTCCGCGAGTAACGTGTCTGAGTGGGCTATCCATGGTCGTCCAGATCCATGTTCCATTCCACAGGTCTTGAATTTCTCTGCAGGACAATACCAAACAAATTCTTAGCAGCGGCCGTGACATCAAGGGCTTTCCGGGGTCCTCTAGACCCAGAATCTGAACACTTTCGCAAACATGGTTCATTCGTATGATTTTCACAGCTGTTTTACTGTTTACATCGAATGATTTCTAAGGACCGTCAAAACTGGTTATTCATTTACACGTGGGTTTCAGATATAATGTCGCGTATTTAAGGGATTGCAGTCTTGATATCAATGATAAAACGTCACATTATACCTCACTTGATCACCATGAACCAACATCAACACTGGCAATCAGAACTTCAAAGTCTCTGCACACAGATGCACGAGCAAACCATTTCAAACATGGCGGTTCTCATTCTCAACTCGTATGTTGGATATTTTATAAACGAATACTAAAAAGAAGAATCATGTTATCGCATACGACGTTTTTGTTGATGTGATAAGGTTTGAAAGACGTGAATGATTTTGGATAGTACCACCTAAAGCTGAACTTTCAAATACACGGAAAACACCCCTGTAAGTACGTCTTATAGAAACCAGTTGCTACTATGAAAACAGAGTTGTAGGGTACCTCTTGAAACCTAATATGAACCACTTCAGGTAACTGATGGCTGCTCCCATGCAAATACTTTTTATGTTGCACAATGTAAATAGTTTACAGCTGTCAGTCACCCTACCATCAAGGTCGATGATTCATGCTACTGACTTAGTCCTCAGCATGAGAGCACAACACACTATTGTCACGCATATCGGGTCAAGTATGCATAAGTAATGTTGCAAGCAAATGCAAAAACATATATGGTCATGTGAATACGGCCATCTGAATTCGTTATTAGACAAACAAAATGGATAAAAAAAACCCAGCATGATAAATAAATAAATAAATAAATAAATAAATAAATTGATAAATAAGCAAGCGAAACAATTTGTCCTGTATAAGCAGAACAACTGGTCCACATAATGGCAGTGTGAAATCCCATTGCTTCAGCATATTTATGATACTGTTACCTTGACTCTCACTTTCACTTTCAGTATCTGCAGGTTTCGACATGTGATTATCAATTTTACAGGTAATATGTTATGCATGAGTATGTCTGATCATTACACGTGTATCGGTTACAGGTATTAATACGTTCACGCGTGGGAACCTTATGGATGTTATATATTTCTGTGTACGTAATTACAAAGATCAAAATATTAACTGTGGGAGTCACCATACTCCCAGTGTTACCGGTACATGTGTATTAATGGTTGCCATTGGTTACACAGGAACTACTATTCAGAACTGTTGCGTGTGACGGTGAGGAAAACAAGACATAATAATGTGACATACCTTTATTCTTTGTCTGTATATCAATGTACCTATTTTTGAATATTTGTGCCGCAAAAAAACACCCACAGAACTAACATGTGCTAAAGACTCCAACCGCTGCCCCAGTCCGACGCAGTGTGGGTTCACTTGGTGTGGCGTGCTTAACTCCAGCTGAAGGTGACGTCATTGTGTGGTTAACGTGTGATTGCAGCAGTTATCTCCCGTTTGACAGACAGACGATTGACAGACAGTGAACTAGAAGGTTACTGCTAGACACATATTAGATGATCCTGCGCACTAAACGCATTTGTGACAAGAGAGGCGGTACAACGAATTGGGCGAGTACACTTGGCTGCTACAGGTAGCTTGGCGATTATGCACCTGCAATACATGCTAACCGTGACATGAAATCAACACTGCTACTGATTAACACCTGTCTCGCTACTGTGTAACACCAGTCTCGCTACTGTTTTACACCTGTCTCAATACTGTTAAACAGATTTCAGTTGTAATTCCCCCTTGCTACTCTGATTTAGCCACCACCATTCAGTAACATAACTTTTAACATATTAAAAAGTTAAATGAAACACAATTAATTATATGAAGTTATTATCTATTTAATATTTAGCAGACAAAAAGTTAACTTTACCCATTAAAACAACACCGCATATTCCTTCGAATGATAAGACTGCAATTTCAGGCATAAGACACTGATATCCCACGCTAACCTTCAGTTAAGACGAAGACAAATAGAGGAACGCACGGGGAAAATGAACTTCTCGATATTTATCAGACAACCTGTCTCCCTCTTGTTTCAAGTGGATCGTTCTGTGGGGCGTTCCCAAGTATGCAAATCTGGGTCATTTGTCAGGTCGTGGATCATCTTATATGTGTTTACCAGTAATTATTTCAACATCAACGGATATACTGTTACTGTCTACTGTCTAGTGAGTAGATTAGGCTAAGCCTGAAACAGGTTTGTTGATGAAACGTTTGAATGTGTGGAAGATTGTTTATACTATCAGTTATTATCGAATATATATAAAACAGGTTTGACACTGAGAGTTGTGATTGTGTTTATTTATTGAAACATATCTCATTCATTCAAGAAAAGGATTGAGCACTCGTTATCCAGTCAAGTTAAGCACTCTCTCAACAATAGGACATGTAGAACACAAGTTACCCGAGAAAGGTTCTGTTTGAGGAATACAGATATGAAAAACTAAATATTTGAAAACATTCTGATTTTCAGCAAACCGAGAGACCCGCATCGCCATGTGAGATAAGATTAATACCAATCAGTGTTCTAATACGAACAATACACCCTAAAGATTGAATAGCAGACAAAAGACATTCAAGGAAGACATGAAAAACATTCTCAAATCTTTGACGTGATGCGTCATTTTTCATATTTCTACTACAGGTGGGAATAAATCATGAAGAAAATCTGGTGTTGATATATTTAGTAGGAACGTTAATTTCTGAAATGTTCCAGTTTAGCTGCCTTTTTGACGTTTTCAAAATGATGCCGTCAACCCCCATGAGATGAGGTTAAACCCTAAAGTTTATGAAAAACTCAGCAGTTATTCATACTGCGGCAATTGAAATTCGATCATATTTCAGAGTAAATAATATAGCTCTTGTGGTTTCTATTTGGAGTATTCCGTTACACATGGGTAACAGGTAGTAAATAATCGGTCCATTGAACCGCAAATGTGGCTTTTTAAAAAGCGTCTGCTGAAATTGTACGTTTGAGTAATGGGACTCGCGATCGTCGTGGCACACATGTTAAGTATTAAATTCCGAGAACAAAGTACATGCAACAATAAAATTGTTCTTGCATGTATAAATTACGATGTCTCTCAGAAACAGGCTTTTTCAGAACTGACACAAATATGGATAACAATACCAGTATCAGCATTGTGATGAGGGGTATACGTGGTGATATAGGTTCGTGTTATGGTTTTTAAAATATTTAATCCTCGCAATGTCGCGAGGGCTCGTAATGTATGAGACAATTTGTTGATTTTAACAATTAAAGCAATTACGGGGAAAGATAAGGGACAACAGTTCTGAACAATTTCTGGAATGTACACAATGTGGACGTAAATAATACGGGGTATCTAAATATAAAATCAGGGAATTACTTTGACTACAACAATAAAGAATGGCATATAAAAATTAACCTAACCAGAAATGCCATATTATCCCGTCAGACACGTAGTGCATATCTGTAAACATACTCCTTCAACCATTCACAAGGATCCTTAAACATGTTACACATCTTCATATGTTATTATTTATTTTTTATTAAAAATCAGGAATATCCACAGAAAGTAATAACTTACTTGTCGTCTTATGAAACAAATAATGCTTCAGGCTGGCAGGAATGTAACATAGGGTGTTAATATCAAAATACACCGTGGCGCATACGACAAGACCAACATGTAACAACAAACACTACATCCAAGTTAGTATACATTAACACCGCAAAATATCACCTGACATCATACTATGTAAGATGTCTACACGACAAGACACTGTCGAGCAAATGGTTCCCAAGTGCAGTTACTGTTTGAATATATTAACAGATCAATTATAATGCCAAATCTTGCTGTCTGACTTCTTTGTATTCCTGTCATTATGTGCCGTCTGATTGACTCTTCTGTATTTCTGCCCCTCTCGTATGTTTCCTTCCTTTCTCATCTGATCCATTTCAGCTCTGAAAGATTTCAAAGTCGAGTCGAGATGCTGTCCTTTATCACTCACAATTTTTTCAAGTCGACTTGTTGCTCTCTTCTGGGACTCCAGGTCCTTCTGTTGCTGCTTCAGCTGGTTGTCCTGTGTTTGAATACGTTCTGCTTGCTGTCCAATAATACTTGCCTGAACATTCAGCTGCCTGCTCTGTTCTTGCATTGTCAGTTTCCTCTCAGCAGCATCCCGCTTTAGTGATTCTATACTCCTACCTTGTGACTGTAACGTCATATGCTGTTGCTCTAGCTTCTCATCCTGTTCTCGAATCACCTCATGTTGCTTCCTGAGTGTCAGCTTTTGCTCTTTATTCTCCAACGTCAACGCTCCAATTCGATGGGTTTGGTCAGAGACAGTAGTTTGTAGTTGTTCTATATGGTGTCCTTGCTTTGAAATCACTTCAACATTGTGTTTTAAAGCTGAATCTAAATTTTCTATTGTCTTAGTCTGTTCGCTTATGGTTCTCTCCGACTTGGAAATAATCGTGTTTTGCTGACTAATCTCATTCTCGTGGTATATAAGACTTTCCCTTAATTCTGCGATAACATGTTTTTGCTCACTGCAAAGTGTCTCTAGGTGTGTCAGTTTGTTCATTAAAGAATCCATCGTGTTTGCTGATTCCACCAGACAGCGCTCAGAGGCTTCTTTTTCTCGTTTTAGTTCACTAATGATCTCATCCTTTTCCTGTAGCTGATCTCTCAGGTACCTGATCTCTTCTTCCTTTTGCTTCATCACATGTTCCACATCTACAACATCTTGGCTAAGATTTTCGATGACGTCACTGGTTCTTGACTCGTTTGATTTGACACTGACCAACTTTTGTTTCACAGTACCAAGATGCTTCTCCAGATTGTTCATAGAGTCCTGCATTTGTTTGATTTCTTGCAACGCGTTAGAAAACATGTGCCCCATGTCATCGCCAGTTCCGTTCCCCTGAAACATATCACCAAATTCATAGAACATTTCTTATACGTTTCGATCACAGCTTGAGGACTGACCAGATATATCGAAAATCACGCACTAACCGAAAGAACATGAAATGGACGGTCTCTTAAGCTAAATCCACAGCATCTGTATACTTAGAAATATCCAATGTTAAACTGACAGATATAACTGAAGCTACTATTTTGTATCCACAGGTGTGGTCTGGAGTAATATAGACAATAGTGGTTTTGGACCACGTCCTTCCTAAGAGTCCAATTTAAAGATTGGTCCCTTGGGAAGGACCTTATCCAACACATATCTTCAATTCTAACAACCGAGAAAAGACTTTTCAAAACCGACCAAGTGCCCCTTTCCAGATGTACTATCGTCTATACTACTTCTAGTTATGAGGGTTATGTTCTAGCCTTAGTATCAAGTGACGAAACGTTCAGAATGTTAACAGAGGGTAATGATTCTTAGCAAAACATGCCACACGTCATTTTTAGCTTGGTGCTTTCAGATATCTGTCATAGAACCATTTCTGTTCACATTCAGCATGACACTATTGGTATCTTTCAATGTCATGTATACTTGTGTCTGCCGAATACCTGTATTGACATTATACTTTATGTGTTGACGTCATTTCGAATACCACACTATACTGTCTGTGTTGTTATGTAACACGTTATTACATTCATTTTCTACACACACACACACACACACACACACATACACACACACACACACACACATTATTATTATTATTATAATTTACAGATTAAGATGGATATGCAACAGAGAGGGTTCGGGTGATTCTGGCACAGTCAGGCCGGTAAGGCTCATCATCAGCTCAGGGCCCTCACCCCCTCTACACGCAGCCCAGACAGTGAATGGGACTTCTCCCAGGAAACACTGCCTAGTCGAACCCACCAAGAACTTTCCGGAGAATATGGAGGCTCCCAAACACTGCACTGTGCATTACCCAGTTTCTCAGAAGGGCTGTGCTCCCGGTGGAGAACCCGGGCACTCTCCTGATCAGCGCCAAGAGTTCAGGAGGTACCAAACCAAGGGCACCGAGAACAATGGGGAGCCTGACGACTGTGTACTTGGAATGCAAGCGAGACATTTCAAAGGCGAGGTCCGCATATTTATCATGCTTTTCCTGAATCTTGCCAATCACATTGCCGTCAAAAGGGACAGAAAATTCAATGATATAAATAATTTCATTGGTTTTATTGTGTTATTATTATCATCATTATTACATATGTTGGACGGAGTGGGTTGGTCATATTCCTAGTATTGATGATGGTGAAGATGGTGCATACATCACAACTCTCTTACAAAGACCGCCATAAAACACCAGTTTGCAAAAGTGCAAACATGGGAATCCAGAGGATTATCAGTATCAGCGGAAACGGATAGATACTGGCTAGTGACCAGTTATAACAGCGTACCAGGTATCGCCAACACCTGGCTGTAGCGCTTGCGCAAACTCTTTGATTTTAAGTCTCGTAACCTATCGATTTTGTGATGTGTCAATGTGTGAAATACTAAGGAAGTACAAGTCAAGCTGTCTGTGCAAGCGCTGCAGACAGATGTTGGCGATAACTTATACACGGCGATAACTTGTCGCTCGCCAGTAGGATATATGATAACGGACGTCGGGAAAATCAGTGATGACACTAAGTGTCCGCAGGCTTGTAATGTGTAACGTGTATAGCTGGACGAGCGTTCATAATTATGTTTTCGAAGAGATAATTACATCTGTTGCACATATAGAAAAATGAATTCGGATAAATGAGTATGAAGAATATATTATTTGGACGTTTAATTTTACCACTATACCCCTCTGGAAAGAATACTAGTACATAACAGAGAATAAATATGCTCGCCTCCGTAATGGAGTGTTTTCTTATCCGACTTTACATTTTATTACGTACTACTGTTCATCTAGACTAAGGGGTCAGGTTCAGCGATACGTGAAACCCATTTCTGATGCCCCCCGTTTGCTTTTGCTGGAATATTGCTAAAAGCGGCGTATAACCATTCTCAGTCTGTCAGTCAGACTAGTAGTTAAGGAAACTATCTTCATAGAACCATACGGCTTTATCTAACTTGCATTGTTGAATGAATGATCATTTGAATAAAAAGGAAAACAAATCGAGAAGAAATAACGGTAAAGAGGAAAGAAAACTATTCAGTTATCTAGAATACATGCCTTCTCTTTGCAATCCTCTCTCAATTTCTGTGAAACATGGGAATATCCGTTGTTGTCCAAAGCCACAATGAAACAGTCAAAGGCTCCCTTCCCTCGATGAAGCAGAGTTTTTAGGAAACAATGATTCCTGTCGTTCTTTCCTGTACAGCTGAGGATGCTCTCCACATCCTCCACATAGAGGGTCCCCGTCTGTATGAGGGAGTCCCCCAGGTCCTTTGCATCTATTTCAGTCTTGATATACACCCAGTTTTTCCGGATACAGAGATCATGATGAGGGTGCATCTTCCCCTTGGTCCCTACAAATCGAGCCATCTGAAAAATCCCGTAAGGTCAGCTACTGAGACCATGTAATCCTTGAAATCTGAAATGTCAACGCCAGTGAATAACCATTCTCCACTATCCGAAAACATTTCCCCTTGGGCGCAAGAGGTAAAACAACCGTGAAAATTGAATGATTGGATCAACTGAAAATCAGTGATGACACCAGGTTTTGGCGAATAAGGTTCCCGGCCTAGAATTTCGAAGCTCTCCTAGCGCTAAGGTACCTGCAGTTGCCCTGCGAGGCGCACGGCATAACGGTTGAAATCAAGGACTGTTCTGCTCGGTGTGAATGTGTCTGAGAGACCTGTCAACAGTCTTTCTCTCCCACTCATGTTCTGTTGCACCACTTAAGAACATCCAAGCCCGCCCAAACCCTACACATTTTTATCAGCAGCTCTGGCATTAGGAGACTTTGCGGTTCCTTACTAAACAGTGTCAGGGCATTTTCTCGAACATACTTAATTCATATGGTGTTCACAGCTTTTTTGCCTCTTACATCGAATGGAATCTGTTTCTGAGGATAGTCAAAACTGGGTAATCCTTCAATGCGTTTCATATCTAGCGTCGCAAAAATGATAAATTGTCACATTATACCTCAGTCAACAGTGATAGCGATGTTTAAAGCCAAACTTTCTGATATTCACGTAAGCTGCTCATGTAGTTTGTGCGACTGGAACGATCTTGGATAGCGATGTTTAAACCCAAACTTTCTAATACTCACTTACGCTGCGGAACAGTAGCTCTATATCTACCACTTGTTGGAAAGACCAAAACAGAGCTGTGGGGTGTCACTTGGAACCTAAATAAAGACATTATAGAAGGAATATAGGGACTTTTTATGACGCATTAGAGTTTCAGTGTGTATTACAATATGAATCCTCCCAGGTCACCGATGACGCACATAAGGGTCGATTCCATACAAAAATTCCTTTAATGTGGCACAATGGAAATAGTTTAGTAGCTATCTGTCAACTGACTGCCGATTTCGGTGATAAATGACACGGATATTGTTCTCTGTAGGAGAGCACAGGACACTAATGTCACGCATGTGTAGACACGTACAGTGGAACCAGCCTACTACGGACTGATCTGGGACCGACTCGTTTGTCCGGATTATAAGCAGCCCGGATTAGTCAAATCTTATCCGGTACTGAGGACACTGCTAAACTGCATACGCAGGTAGTGAGGAAATCAAATGCAAAAGCATATATTGACAAACGAATACTGGCATCTGTGTTTTATCAGAGAAATGATCTCCACGAGATGTTTGCGTGATGGGTATCACAATACAAATATACTAGACCGTCTTGAACCTGGAGAGTCGCAGTCTGCAGTTGGCCGTCATTTCAACGTCCATCAGAGCAGAGCACCACATCTCGCCTTTGGGATCATTTCCTGTTGACCAATTCCGCCAAAGATCGAGAAGTGACCGTCCATAAGTTACCACCCAAGCCCAGGACTGCTCTGGACTGCTCATTTGCATCACCATCGTGCCACAGTCGTGGTGACTGCGCAAGGTAATCCTACTTTCTGAAGTATTTCCGCCCAAACTGTCAGGAATCGATTGCGTGATGTGGATACAGGACCAAGGAGTTCAGTTGTTGCTCCTGTTTTGAGAGACTTCTGTCAGCGTAGTGGCTTGTGGCGGTGGTGTTGATTCTGGAACTGGTTCAGTGATGAGGCGCGATTTCTTCTTCGCCGGCGAGATCAGCGTGTTTACCGTTGTGAAAAATAAATGTTTCCCCCTAATCATATTCATCAGGTCGACAGTTTCGATGAAGAGAGTTTCATGGTGTAGTGTACGATATCCAGCACTCAAAGATCTGCTTTAGTAGTGCTTCAGGGAAACTTGACACCAAATCGGTATATCAACGACGTCCTTCACGTTCATGGACCGACAGAGGGAGTTCATCCAGCACGACAACGCTTTTTTAATTCTAACGTCAGTGTCTTACCATGACCTTCCCCAATACCAGAGCTAAACCCACTCAGAACACGTATACGAAGACGCACACGACGTTCACGTCAAGACACGCCTCAAATACTTCCACAAATGACCATCGCATTGCAGGAAAAACGGGTAAAAATCCGCAAGAGCAAACTTCGTCGATTTATCCAGTCTACGCCAATGGTGTATTTGCTGCCAATAGTGGCAATACTGATTTTGAAGCCATCTTGCATGCCTCAAGTAATCAGTAACACAACGACAGATGGTACCGAGATGGTGCCGAACAGTTATAATTACTGCCAATGGTGGCTATGTACGCGGACGCGTCTTGTACAGACTAAAGACTGCTGTTATGTTGGCCAACTCTTTGTCTGTGACATCGTGGGAAAACAAGACTAAACAATATAATATACCTATTTCCTCTGTCTGTTTATCACTGTAACTACTTCTATATATCACACTCAGAACTGACACCTGCTTAAAACTCCAACCGCTGCTAACACCCATACCTCAGGCTGAAGGTGACCTCCTTGTGCGGTTGACAGGTGGCAGAGGCACTGCCTTTAAGTGTTTAATTCCGAGAACAAGGTACATATAACAATAAATCTGTCCGTAAATTACGATGTCTCTCAACTGTTTTCTCCTTCGTCAGTACTGACAAATGTATGGGTCACAGTGTGTATATGAAAAAATGAGGTATTGCCATGAGGGGTATACAAGGTTTTATGCCGTATACGGGACGAATAAAATCCCATATACCCCGCTTGATAATGCTTTAATGTATTTATCTTACTGAATGCTTTTTTTAACTACAGAAAAATGTATGGACAACAACTTTTTATTCATGCTTGACAACGGTACAAGAATCTGTTTTGAAATGCCACACTCACAAAATGACAGAAATTGTTATCGATAACTTTGTCAATATAAGTTGTTGACATAACATTTTATTTAACCTTAAATTCTACATCTGTCCTCAAGTACAGGTCGTGATAATCGCCCAGGTTCTTACAACCCAGTTTATTCCATACGTTAGTCGCGTGCGAGTAATCATCTCGTGAGACGGACGCCTCATTCAGCTTGCTATAAAAGCAGTCGATAGGAGGTAGTCTGGTCTCGGTGAACTTGACCCAACTATCCATGTACTCATATGGGTACACACCCTTCCTCATAAGCAGGGGTCTAGTCTCGGCGTCTGTGTATCGATCGGTGATAGGGAAGGTATTGTTGGCCTTGACCAGACTGTCGAGTGACGACAGGAGGAACTGAAACGAGTCAATGAACCTAAGTCCGTTTAAGCTGAAGGAGATGTATCTCTCCATGTTGTTGGGGATGCACGATATATTACCATCGATTTTCGCGATGGCCTGCATGATCAAGTGTGAGTCGTACCCTCTCAAGTTGTGAAAGACAACGGGGATGTTTATTGTCATAGGGTTGATTTTAAGCTTGAGGTTGCACGCGTTGTGAGCGGCGCCTCTATACTTACCAGTTATGTGGCAGTGATCTCTCACCGAATCACCGTTAAGTGGTGAGTCGCACACGTGACAGTTAATGCTACTAGCGTGAGCTAGCCTGTCGGCTCGGGTCATACGCATGGGAGCGATTCTATATAATGTATTCCTAATAATTTTTTCTTCCTCCTGCAAACACTTTAGAAACCTTTCAGCCGCGTCAGGGGGTTCACATTAAACTGTTTCATCGATATAAACATAACATAACCGTAAGCGAGCCACCGATCCTATATGGTCGGTCAAAACTTACAACAAATTATTGATCGTACCGTACGGCACAGTGTTACCGCCTGCCAAGTCACGGTAAACGTGATGGCGTGGCTTTGTAGTAGGGGCAATAATAGCAAGAGCTAATGGTCCCACCAAAGCCTCATTTAGTAAATGAGGCTTTTTAGAGGGGGTTTTTGAAAAGTGTTTTCGGACTGTCATTCCCTATACTACTAATGCCACACTCACAAAATGACAGAAATTGTTATCGATAACTTTGTCAATATAAGCTGTTGACATAACATTTTATTTAACCTTAAATTCTTCATCTGCCATTGTCCAGTCTTGAGCTTGAGAAGACGTTTTAGAAAACAGTTTGTGTTGACAGCTCGGAATATCTTTGGTGTCTGGCTCAGACACCATTTGAATCTTCTAGTTATCATTGATTGGTGGCATAGTGAGATCACCCACGTTGCCAAATGGACAGCAGTTGCAATGAAAATGTGTTCACAGTCAGACAGGCTTCATGCTAGAGACAGAACTAATCAGCACATACAAAGTTCTTCTTTCACAAGGATACACGTGCCTCTGTTCAGTAGAAGTAGTTGAGTAACTTTCATAAACACAGCTATGACAATGGTTGAATACTTGACTGTCGAAGGGACTTCCTTGGCTAGGTCCTTGAACCAGATGATTAGTTAGTTGTTCTTGTGCCTGGGTGCAACCGTGTGTCTGTGGATTCTGTTGTAGCATGTGCGTGACTGAACATGGCGTGGCGTGGCGTGGCGTGGCGTGGCGTGGCGTGGCGTGGATTAAGTGCGTGATAGTGCGAGTCCATGCGTGTCCGTGCGGTTGTGTCCATTTGTGGTTATCCACTTTGAAAAACATGCGCAGTGTAACATGGATCCTATAGTTAGACTCGTCAGCTGACCAGTCCTTCACACACGCTTAGCTATTTATCAGTGTATTGGTTATGTAGTGTATCGTGACCCGTGAGTGAACATATGTTTCATTTAAATCAGGTAAATTTGCATTGTTTCCTCTCCGAACCATGTCGATCTATCGATACATCTATACATTCACGCATTCTACTCCCACAGATCAGTGAATGCAGAAGTCGGTTTATATCATCGAAATGTAGATTGAGTGGCCACGTTGGAGGGCTGGGGGAAATGCTACATTCAGATTGGTCAATTTTGTCTGTTGCCATAGTGATTAATGGAACATGTTTATGGTATAATATTGTGTTTTTATCATAATTCCCACGAATGATAATTATCAGACAAAGTTCCATCCTTCACCAAGTGAGTGGAAGCACATTTTCACAATTTGTAGCCTGACCTGACCACCTGATCCTTTTGCTAGCCTCTATATTTTACAGCACGACGTCCTAGAGGTGGAATATTGCTTAGATCGGCGCTAACGATCACAAACAAACGAAACAGTCTCAGCATACAGTGGGAAAACCCTCCCTACTGTCGAGACAGTTAAATAACTGAAGCTCTCAGCTTGAAGGCAGAGGTATTAGGTTATCAAACTGTGTACACATGGTATACGAGCATTCAAGGTGACAATCAATATATCTCCCTTAGTTAAGCCAGAATACGTTTATTGTGTAGCGTGTGTTGTTCCTGGTCAAGGATTAGTTCATAGATATTTCTGTGGTAACGTTTCTTTATGTCGTCATATATTACAGGTAAGTGTTCACGGGTTTTGAGTTTTAAATTATTTTAGGTGACGCTTTGACGTTTGGTCAATGTTGTTGAGAAACGGCTGTCGGTAACCTGAGTGGTGGGTCTTATTTGCAAAAAAACATTTGGTCACGAGACACGTTGCTGTGTTAGGATTCTTTATTGATCAATAGTTTTACTTTTATCTTTTATCTATATCCCCAGACATATGTGACAACATTAAGGATGGCGAGGCTGGTCACTGAGAAGGGGAAGATGAGAGAAGACGAAGAAATGTGTATCCGTGCATACACTCATGAAATAGAAGAAATTCTTGAAGCAAAGGATATTACTGGCCTACTCTTTTCCAAAGGAATACTAGACCTTCCTGATCGTCAAGAAATTGAAGCACCCCCTGCAAGAACAGAAAGAGCCAAACGTTTCCTCAACATTGTTGTATTTCGAGGACCAAATGCCTTTACCGAGTTTGTGTCTGCGTTGAAAGAAAAAGGCTATAAAGACTTGGCCGACAAACTTAGCAGGAAACAACCTACAGATGAAATTGCTATGCTGATCAGAGACGGAAGGAAGGTGGACGAACTCAACAAAGATCTCGACGACCTCAAAACTCGGATGAAAAGCATGGAGATCACATTCGAAAGAACAGGTGCAACTAAACGTGAGGTTGATTTACTGAAAAGGAAGGTTGATTTACTAAAAAGGAAAACAAATCGAGAAGAAATAACGGTAAAGAGGAAAGAAAACTATTCAGTTATCTAGAATACATGCCTTCTCTTTGCAATCCTCTCTCAATTTCTGTGAAACATGGGAATATCCGTTGTTGTCCAAAGCCACAATGAAACAGTCAAAGGCTCCCTTCCCTCGATGAAGCAGAGTTTTTAGGAAACAATGATTCCTGTCGTTCTTTCCTGTACAGCTGAGGATGCTCTCCACATCCTCCACATAGAGGGTCCCCGTCTGTATGAGGGAGTCCCCCAGGTCCTTTGCATCTATTTCAGTCTTGATATACACCCAGTTTTTCCGGATACAGAGATCATGATGAGGGTGCATCTTCCCCTTGGTCCCTACAAATCGAGCCATCTGAAAAATCCTGTAAGTTCAAATACTGAGACCATGTAATCCTTGAAATCTGAAATGTCAACGCCAGTGAATAACCATTCTCCACTATCCGAAAACATTTCCCCTTGGGCGCAAGAGGTAAAACAACCGTGAAAATTGAATGATTGGATCAACTGAAAATCAGTGATGACACCAGGTTTTGGCGAATAAGGTTCCCGGCCTAGAATTTCGAAGCTCTCCTAGCGCTAAGGTACCTGCAGTTGCCCTGCGAGGCGCACGGCATAACGGTTGAAGTCAAGGACTGTTCTGCTCGGTGTGAATGTGTCTGAGAGACCTGTCAACAGTCTTTCTCTCCCACTCATGTTCTGTTGCACCACTTAAGAACATCCAAGCCCGCCCAAACCCTACACATTTTTATCAGCAGCTCTGGCATTAGGAGACTTTGCGGTTCCTTACTAAACAGTGTCAGGGCATTTTCTCGAACATACTTAATTCATATGGTGTTCACAGCTTTTTTGCCTCTTACATCGAATGGAATCTGTTTCTGAGGATAGTCAAAACTGGGTAATCCTTCAATGCGTTTCATATCTAGCGTCGCAAAAATGATAAATTGTCACATTATACCTCAGTCAACAGTGATAGCGATGTTTAAAGCCAAACTTTCTGATACTCACGTAAGCTACTCATGTAGTTTGTGAGACTGGAACGATCTTGGATAGCGATGTTTAAACTCAAACTTTCTAATACTCACTTACGCTGCGGAACAGTAGCTCTATATCTACCACTTGTTGGAAAGACCAAAACAGAGCTGTGGGGTGTCACTTGGAACCTAAATAAAGACATTATAGAAGGAATATAGGGACTTTTTATGACGCATTAGAGTTTCAGTGTGTATTACAATATGAATCCTCCCAGGTCACCGATGACGCACATAAGGGTCGATTCCATACAAAAATTCCTTTAATGTGGCACAATGGAAATAGTTTAGTAGCTATCTGTCAACTGACTGCCGATTTCGGTGATAAATGACACGGATATTGTTCTCTGTAGGAGAGCACAGGACACTAATGTCACGCATGTGTAGACACGTACAGTGGAACCAGCCTACTACGGACTGATTTGGGACCGACTCGTTTGTCCGGATTATAAGCAGCCCGGATTAGTCAAATCTTATCCGGTACTGAGGACACTGCTAAACTGCATACGCAGGTAGTGAGGAAATCAAATGCAAAAGCATATATTGACAAACGAATACTGGCATCTGTGTTTTATCAGAGAAATGATCTCCACGAGATGTTTGCGTGATGGGTATCACAATACAAATATACTAGACCGTCTTGAACCTGGAGAGTCGCAGTCTGCAGTTGAGCGTCATTTCAACGTCCATCAGAGCAGAGCACCACATCTCGCCTTTGGAATCATTTCCTGTTGACCAATTCCGCCAAAGATCGAGAAGTGACCGTCCATAAGTTACCACCCAAGCCCAGGACTGCTCTGGACTGCTCATTTCCATCACCATCGTGCCACAGTCGTGGTGACTGCGCAAGGTAATCCTACTTTCTGAAGTATTTCCGCCCAAACTGTCAGGAATCGATTGCGTGATGTGGATACAGGACCAAGGAGTTCAGTTGTTGCTCCTGTTTTGAGAGACTTCTATCAGCGTAGTGGCTTGTGGTGGTGGTGTTGATTCTGGAACTGGTTCAGTGATGAGGCGCGATTTCTTCTTCGCCGGCGAGATCAGCGTGTTTACCGTTGTGAAAAATAAATGTTTCCCCCTAATCATATTCATCAGGTCGACAGTTTCGATGAAGAGAGTTTCATGGTGTAGTGTACGATATCCAGCCCTCAAAGATCTGCTTTAGTAGTGCTTCAGGGAAACTTGACACCAAATCGGTATATCAACGACGTCCTTCACGTTCATGGACCGACAGAGGGAGTTCATCCAGCACGACAACGCTTTTTTAATTCTAACGTCAGTGTCTTACCATGACCACCGGAGCTAAACCCACTTAGAACACGTATACGAAGACGCACACGACGTTCACGTCAAGACACGCCTCAAATACTTCCACAAATGACCATCGCATTGCAGGAAAAACGGGTAAAAATCCGCAAGAGCAAACTTCGTCGATTTATCCAGTCTACGCCAATGGTGTATTTGCTGCCAATAGTGGCAATACTGATTTTGAAGCCATCTTGCATGCTTCAAGTAATCAGTAACACAACGACAGATGGTACCGAGATGGTGCCGAACAGTAATAATTACTGCCAATGATGGCTATGTACGCGGACGCGTCTTGTACAGACTAAAGACTGCTGTTATGTTGGCCAACTCTTTGTCTGTGACATCGTGGGAAAACAAGACTAAACAATGTAATATACCTTTTTCCTCTGTCTGTATATCACTGTAACTACTTCTATATATCACACTCAGAACTGACACCTGCTTAAAACTCCAACCGCTGCTAACACCCATACCTCAGGCTGAAGGTGACCTCCTTGTGCGGTTGACAGGTGGCAGCGGCACTGCTTTTAAGTGTTTAATTCCGAGAACAAGGTACATATAACAATAAAACTGTCCGTAAATTACGATGTCTCTCAACTGTTTTCTCCTTCGTCAGTACTGACAAATGTATGGGTCACAGTGTGTATATGAAAAAATGAGGTATTGCCATGAGGGGTATACAAGGTTTTATGCCGTATACGGGACGAATAAAATCCCATATACCCCGCTTGATAATGCTTTAATGTATTTATCTTACTGAATGCTTTTTTTAACTACAGAAAAATGTATGGACAACAACTTTTTATTCATGCTTGACAACGGTACAAGAATCTGTTTTGAAATGCCACACTCACAAAATGACAGAAATTGTTATCGATAACTTTGTCAATATAAGTTGTTGACATAACATTTTATTTAACCTTAAATTCTTCATCTGCCATTGTCCAGTCTTGAGCTTGAGAAGACGTTTTAGAAAACAGTTTGTGTTGACAGCTCGGAATATCTTTGGTGTCTGGCTCAGACACCATTTGAATCTTCTAGTTATCATTGATTGGTGGCATAGTGAGATCACCCACGTTGCCAAATGGACAGCAGTTGCAATGAAAATGTGTTCACAGTCAGACAGGCTTCATGCTAGAGACAGAACTAATCAGCACATACGAAGTTCTTCTTTCACAAGGATACACGTGCCTCTGTTCAGTAGAAGTAGTTGAGTAACTTTCATAAACACAGCTATGACAATGGTTGAATACTTGACTGTCGAAGTGACTTCCTTGGCTAGGTCCTTGAACCAGATGATTAGTTAGTTGTTCTTGTGCCTGGGTGCAACCGTGTGTCTGTGGATTGTGTTGTAGCATGTGCGTGACTGAACATGGCGTGGCGTGGCGTGGCGTGGCGTGGCGTGGCGTGGCGTGGCGTGGCGTGGCGTGGCGTGGCGTGGCGTGGCGTGGCGTGGCGTGGCGTGGCGTGGCGTGGATTAAGTGCGTGATAGTGCGAGTCCATGCGTGTCCGTGCGGTTGTGTCCATTTGTGGTTATCCACTTTGAAAAACATGCGCAGTGTAACATGGATCCTATAGTTAGACTCGTCAGCTGACCAGTCCTTCACACACGCTTAGCTATTTATCAGTGTATTGGTTATGTAGTGTATCGTGACCCGTGAGTGAACATATGTTTCATTTAAATCAGGTAAATTTGCATTGTTTCCTCTCCGAACCATGTCGATCTATCGATACATCTATACATTCACGCATTCTTCTCCCACAGATCAGTGAATGCAGAAGTCGGTTTATATCATCGAAATGTAGATTGAGTGGCCACGTTGGAGGGCTGGCTGAAATGTTACATTCAGATTGGTCAATATTGTCTGTTGCCATAGTGATTAATGGAACATGTTTATGGTATAATATTGTGTTTTTATCATAATTCCCACGAATGATAATTATCAGACAAAGTTCCATCCTTCACCAAGTGAGTGGAAGCACATTTTCACAATTTGTAGCCTGACCTGACCACCTGATCCTTTTGCTAGCCTCTATATTTTACAGCACGACGTCCTAGAGGTGGAATATTGCTTAGATCGGCGCTAACGAACACAAACAAACGAAACAGTCTCAGCATACAGTGGGAAAACCCTCCCTACTGTCGAGACAGTTAAATAACTGAAGCTCTCAGCTTGAAGGCAGAGGTATTAGGTTATCAAACTGTGTACACATGGTATACGAGCATTCAAGGTGACAATCAATATATCTCCCTTAGTTAAGCCAGAATACGTTTATTGTGTAGCGTGTGTTGTTCCTGGTCAAGGATTAGTTCATAGATATTTCTGTGGTAACGTTTCTTTATGTCGTCATATATTACAGGTAAGTGTTCACGGGTTTTGAGTTTTAAATTATTTTAGGTGACGCTTTGACGTTTGGTCAATGTTGTTGAGAAACGGCTGTCGGTAACCTGAGTGGTGGGTCTTATTTGCAAAAAAACATTTGGTCACGAGACACGTTGCTGTGTTAGGATTCTTTATTGATCAATAGTTTTACTTTTATCTTTTATCTATATCCCCAGACATATGTGACAACATTAAGGATGGCGAGGCTGGTCACTGAGAAGGGGAAGATGAGAGAAGACGAAGAAATGTGTATCCGTGCATACACTCATGAAATAGAAGAAATTCTTGAAGCAAAGGATATTACTGGCCTACTCTTTTCCAAAGGAATACTAGACCTTCCTGATCGTCAAGAAATTGAAGCACCCCCTGCAAGAACAGAAAGAGCCAAACGTTTCCTCAACATTGTTGTATTTCGAGGACCAAATGCCTTTACCGAGTTTGTGTCTGCGTTGAAAGAAAAAGGCTATAAAGACTTGGCCGACAAACTTAGCAGGAAACAACCTACAGATGAAATTGCTATGCTGATCAGAGACGGAAGGAAGGTGGACGAACTCAACAAAGATCTCGACGACCTCAAAACTCGGATGAAAAGCATGGAGATCACATTCGAAAGAACAGGTGCAACTAAACGTGAGGTTGATTTACTGAAAAATGGTATAGAGAATATGGCACGGACTCTGGAAAAGATAGAAAACTTGACAAAGACGAGTGAAGAAACTGTCGCTACCATCAACTCAATGCACCGTCAGCTTAGGCAGAAGGACCAGGAGCTGGCAGCTGCTCAGGTAGAGATACAGAAACTGAAGGCGGATGTTTGGAAACTGGAACAAGAAAATTCATCATTGAGAGGAGAACTGAAGAAACAAAAGGCGATGGTCGAAAACCTGAATGAGGAGATGGGTATGGTGAAACAGAAGAACACAGCACTGGAGAAGAAAGTTGAAGAAGGTCATGCAAATGTCTCAGAGATTCTCCGAGAACAGAAAAGAGAAATGAGTGAAATGAAAAAGATTGTCCAGGACATCACAGCTCAACATAGACCACTGGCTGTGAAACCTGCCAAACTTACTGCTAGAGTTATCGTTCCTAAGAATAGGTTTCAGAAGAAACATTAGGTTGTTGTGATGGTTGTCCTGTGTTAAATCGACATTCAGCTTAATATGGGAGGACAACACGAAGGGATTCTTATGACAGCGGTTATGGTAACAGACGTAGGTACATAATCTGGACAAATGGTAATTTGAACCAACCACAACAGGTATTTGGTACACTAAAGGGGCTAAACTGAGCACAGTAATTTATGGTTTCTCAGTTTCTCCACAACTGTGACAGAGGAATTGACTGGCCCTTTGACGACAAATGACGACATTTGAACCGAACAATGCGCTGATATTTCCCATTTCTTTCATAAACCATGTAATAACCGAATATATAAGGATTACTTCAATCAGGCACCGGCCATCTCAAGCACATTGTTGTTTGAGATAGTGATTACAGGGATAAGAAAAAATGTGTAATTTTGCTTTAGTCATGCTCTTGCTTGGATACCCTGGAATATATATTTTCGGTGGATGTGACGAACCATAAATCATAAGCTTAGACCGTTCTCTTCCCTTTGACTGCCTCTCTATTGTTAATGTAGTCAGTGGAAGGATTCAGTTATTGTTATCTTAGACCGGCGGTGCTGATGGTTCCAGAGTGAGAGAGCAACAATTTCATTGACATTATTAAGGTGGCTAAGAACATACTGAAGTGTTTCGGGACGACACCCCTTGGACACGTGATTCTGTTGTGTAAGATAAAAGAGCCAGTCTGACTGTCTCACGCGTTTCATGGTGTATAAATTTGAAGAATCTCTTTCAAACCAATTTGTGACGTACCTCATACTGGTTGGCCATCAAATACTGCACACGGCAAACACACTTTCTTTTTGGTAATGTGATGTCAAGGACAGAATGTTCTTGGTAGTAAGGGTCATTTTAAGGACCTTTCTGTTGTAATATAACCCGCTGTCCTGCATTTCAAATATGTTAATGTACTTAGAGTGTTTTTATTCCCCACAACAACGAAGTTGTCTCTTGTTGTTCGTTCGTCATGCTCACCATTATTGGCTGTCCTCTTTTCCGAAGCAAAACTTCAAAACCGTTCACTGTTCTTCGTGAAACTCAGAGGGATAGGCAACTAGATAGGTCGAGTGGTATATACAGTGGTGTCTTTTGGTAGGTTTGGACGTCTAAATAAAATTATTTGCGTTTCCATCGGAACATGTTCGACCGCGACTGAATTTGGTGCTAGTGTTCTTTTCTAGAGCAGAACTGTAACATCTTACAATAATCTCCTTCAGCTCTGCCATATGCACACCAAACATTAACATACTGTAATCATAATTAGTATTCCTGAGTCTTTGGGGGACATTCTTGTTTCATTTTACACTTGTCTTACATGAATCTAAAACATGGTGGACAATGTACCCAGTAAGGGAATTGAACACAGTAGACTCTACCTAGTTGTCAGTTTGTTTAAGATCTTAGGACCAGCTTAGAGGTATCACTGTTGGTAACAGTAGTATTTGTGTTTATACCTATGCATAGACCTGACGTCGAGTAGCCTATAACCAACCTGTAAAACACGAAGGAATTATCATTATCGAGTTACCATACACCAACAAGGTAATACATAATACACTTTAGATAACGCCGTTGTTAACCCGTGTTATGTGATCGTTATCAATCCGATCAATTAAAGATAACGATGTGTTGTCTTTCCATTTAATGTATGTTTTAGCATGTGTGTTAAAACGTTCGCTCGACGGGCTGAAAAACCGATTATTTATATGATAACCTTCATAACACAGGAATTCTAAACACATATTGACAAAATGAGAAGTCTTTATTTACGCATAGTTAGTTACCTTTGTTTCTTAAGTAATCATCGTTAACGCAATGAGAACTATATCATTGACGAAACTAAACGTTTGTTGTAATAATCATGAAATCAAAGTGCAATCCGCCCTGACAATAGCTCAATCTAACTGGTCGCCCAGTTCTTTTGCAGTGGAATCACTAGTCGTGTGTCGAAGACGGAAATAGTCCTGACGTTCTTGGGATTACTTTGGGTTTTACTGTTACCGGGAGCCAGGTAACAGCTTACCGTTCAACATTGTAAATTAGATTGTAATACAAAAAGCTTTACTGAAGATAGATTTGTTAAACAAACAGAATAGGTTGGAGGTTTTATCTGGCTCAGTCTCTGCTCATTCTGCACAGAGAGATTGCTCGTTATCAGGTAAGTTTCAAATGATCATGAATTGAATATACCCATTGTAGCATTTTGATTAGATCATTCTGTTGCTTTTGAAATTAGACATAGGGTGTTGAAAATGACAGCATTTCCCCGTGTCTTCTCATTTTGAAGCATTTGGTGGCACCAAATGACGTTATTGAATTGCTTCAAAACTATTTTACTCACTTTAAAGTTCAATGGAAAGTGACATCGAGTACATTGTTGGTGTCTGTAGAAACGAAGGAATAATATGTTTTTTTATAGGATCGCCCGAGGCTTCTAACAGCTCACTTTAATAGGGAGCATTATGACTGTGCGTTATTATTAACTATCTCCAGAACAACTAAAGGTTGTAATCTGGGTGTCACTCCTAGTTAAGCCTACCCGTATCTTCCTGGTGTAATCTATCCGTATCGTTCTGTTGTAGCTTAGTTGTGTCTCCCAACTGTAACCTAAACAAACTGTAGCCTAGTAACTTTTTTTTCATGCCGAGTAATATTCCAACAACTCCTGGGAAACAATAAAGCAATGCATTTTCTACCAGTATTTGGGTGATCGACACACGATTCAACCTTAGAGTTGTCAGTGTTTCCTTTTCCTCAAGCAATGTTTCAGCAGCTCGAGCCTTCGCTGTTAGCATTTCACTTTGGAGTGAACTCGAGCATGCGCTTTCACACAAGATGTCAAGGATTATTATTCGACTCATGCTAGGATGTAGTGTAGTCAAGGTGACGCATTCAAAGCCACTGTAAAGCTATGAATATTTGTGTGATAGACATGTGAAAGACACGCAGTTCCCCATTTCGACTTGTATAATGTTTTTAGAATGCTTGATGTGCCTTTGCATGGGTCTGTGACGGGTGCCCTTGGTGCCTTTGACATGGTTTCATCACGTTTCAATAGTGATTGATAAAGCACATGCTTAGGATCTCAAAGTCACGATACTGTCGGAATTGCCTGTGTTTGCAAAAATGTCTCCTGAATATGAAATTGATTTCGCGACTTTTACAAATAATTGTTTATGTCACATACGATATGGATAACGTCCATTGTGCTGATTGAGCCCAAAGAACTGCATGTTGTATTTAATGACTTTCTCTTTGGCACCAGCTATCGTAGTAGACCTACATCATGACACAGCCGGACAAGGGAAAGATGAAGCCAGCTGAAGAGACGAGTATAAAAGTTCACGTTATGGAGATCGAGGATGTGGTGGAAGCCAGAGAGCTAACAGCTAAACTGTTATCTGAAGATATAATAGACCGAGAGGACAGGGAAATGATTGATGCGGGGGAAACAAGGAAGGATAGGACGAGGAGACTCATGGACGTCATTGTCATGAGAGGAGAGAGGTCATTTCCTGTCTTTATACAAGCATTGCAGTCAAGAGGATACAGGGATTTAGCCATGAAGTTGCTTGAAACAAGATGCATGTATCAAGATGTGGATAAAGAAGAACGGAAAGAGGATTTGTCAAAACAAATGGAATTACTTATACAGAGAATCAATACGATTGAAAGTGAAGTGAAGATGAAAATGGTCACCAAGAAGGAGACTGTAAGCCTCTCTATCGATATAAAATCCCTTTCGTTGAAAGTGCAAACAATCTCGTGTACGTTACTTCAGATTGAAGAACTGTCCAGATTAAGCAAGTCAACTGAAGTTACAATATCAGAGCTGAAAGACCAGTTAAAGGCAAAGGATAAACTATTAGAACTTGCAAGGGGGCAGATTTATGAGTTGGAGAGTAAACTGGACAATCTAGAAGCCGAGAATGCCCTGTTGCGATCTGATGTGAAGCGACAAGACAAACAACTCCGTACTCTTCGACGGGCAATTGAGGACGAGAAGCTCCGCAATGAGAAACTTCGGAAACAAGCAGAAGAGGACAGAATGAGGAATGAGACGATGTTTCACTATCATGAGAAGTTGTTTGAGGAGATGGCGAAGCAGCAGGATCGCATCATCAAAGAGAGGGAGGAGGACAAGGCACAGATGCAGGCACTGGAGCGGAGGCTGGACCAACAGAAGAGGCAGAAGAAGAATGTTGGTAAACGGAACATCGTTCCAAGGAACAGAATGGAGGAGAACAAGAAATAAACATTTGGTACCTGCAGTGATGAGCTGAGTGATGGCTTGTGTTTGACAATATATCATTCCAGAGAACGGTAAAAATATGTTTTATGGGCACGAAAAGGATATACAACGTGTAATCAAGTAAATCGTAATCAAGTAATTAAATTTAATGCTCGTTTTATGTCCACGAAACGGACATACATACTTACAATAAGTGATTTAATTTAATGTATGTTGTATGTTTGATTTAAAAAGGGCTTATTTCTCGCTTTGTGCTGAACTGTATGTTGTGCTGTTTGTTTGGAATCATGTTTATCTGTCCCGAGTCTTGGATTCTGGGGTATATTTAGTTTTGATGTGATACCTGCCAACATACTTTTTTCCTTTCTGGTTCGGAATTTAGTATGATGTGTTGTGCGAAACAGTCATCATCAACGCCAATTTTACTATTTGTTCGTTTGGTATATTTATTCTAAATGACTAAGACATATTATTTATATCATGTATAAAGTCGAGATATGCGTTTAGACGTTGTATTTGGGACTTCACAAACTAAGAGACCTTTGTTGTCCTTCACTTCAAAAGTTACATTATTTTATGTAATTCTTCCATGCAGCGGAAGTTGTGGCGTTATTTTCATGTCCCATGTGTATGTGATTCACGAGGAGGTTTGATGTCCCAACGGAATAGTTTGATGTTAGACATGTGACTAGTGAAATATGATACATTTGTCATTCAGTGACGTAAAAAACGAGATATTTTCGAGTGACGTAGAAGATAAATACGTGCGATATTCTCTCTGTTAACGGCTTCCAGTTTTCTTTGATTAAATCTAAATCATATTAACTGGAGACAATTTAGCAAAGTCGCCCTGGCGGAATTCTTCCCTGCTCTTCCAACAATGAGAAGGCCAGTTTTGGAGGTGTCGTGTTTCGACGTTGACAAACACGTCGATCGAGTTTACCTTACAGGTGCTTTAACCGGATTAGATCTGGTGATCGGGAAAGAAATGGAATACATTGGCGTTAGAGACGTACAGAGACTTCGTTGATGTGCCGATTGGTGTCCAATTCCCCTGAACACCACTAAATAAGATCTTTGTGTTCTAAAATAATTTGAACATTTGGTCTTATCGTGAAAGAACAATACATCATAACCAGAAACAAACACGGCGGACAAAGAGAAAAGGAAGAGCATCATTGCGAAAACAACACATGTATTTACTGTGTTTATACCATAAAAACAGGTTATAAAATAAAGTCACTTGTTCATAAAATGCCACTTTCGAAAGCTAACAAAACAACTAAAGTCCTTTGATCAGAGGTAAAGTCGCACGAAGTGAGGTTTGGACTCAACACAGGGGACAGTCACTCACAGTGGCGCTCTCCCAGCTTGGATACACTGAATGACTATTGACTGCGAAATGTCTTCGATGGAGATTGCTTATATACACACACAAGATATTCTCAACTAATCCTGGACCCGTGAAGGTCCCGGGGTATAATAGGCCTTCAGCAACCTATGCTTGCCATAAAAGGCGACCATGCTTGTCGGGATTGGGTGGTCAGGCTCGTTGACACATGTCTTCGGTTCTCAATTGCTCAGATCGACGCTCATGTTGTTGGTCACGGGATTGTCCGGTCCAGACTCGATTATTTACAGCCCGCCGCCACTTAGCGTAAAACTAACCTCACTCACTCACCCAGTCAATCAAATGGTACAGTGACTGCACGGATTCGATAGTTTTAAGTGTATATACAACACCTTCACCAATGGGAAACTCACACTTGTATTAGAATGAGTGACTTTAGTTTTACGCCGCTTTTAGTAATGTTCCAGGAATATCACGGCGGGGTACACTAGAAATGGGCTTCACACATGCATTAGCATGAAATCAGCGTGTCTGGATTCATTACAGGGGAAACTTGTCCAGCTGTCTATCACCGCTTATCCACCTAGTACAGTACACAACATCTAAGTGAGAACTTCTGTAGACAGCCTATAAAAGTCACAGTTGAGGTCAAGGTGTGGGGGTGGTGCAGCAGAACGAGCGACCAGACAGAGAACCCAGCCTGTGTTTGGTAGTACAGGTCTCATGGTGTTGAAAGATGTTTTATGCAGGTACCAGGTTAGAGCTTTTCATGTCTCGAAACGAGGTTTTGACAAAATGAGCGATGTTGATCTTTTAAAGACTTCCATTTCTTCCAACCGGGGCAGAAAACATTAAATAATACTTTTACTCTCAGAAGAGTGAATGAAAGATTCGCAATTCAACCTGGATGTTCGCCAATGGGTGCGCTATGTAGTGTATGTTACCCTCCCCATATTGTCTGTGCACCATCTTCATCTGGAAAAGACTGTCAAAGGGATATTACTGTTTCGACTGGGTAAGAACAGTTACAAAATGTTCCTCAAAGTGGCATCTCATTAGCTTGAAAACCTACTTATAAACCGTTTATATATAGTGAGCGGTCTCTATCCCCTCCATAATTGAATCCGAAGATCATACAATGGAACATACATTATTTATTATACATGACTTGCTCAATTTGTGAGCAGTAGGGGGATTGTACATGTGTTTAGTAGATGTTTCTTTAGATTCCACACAAAGTACCAAAATGACAGTACTGGTATCATGTAATTCCAGTTATCTGACCCGTGAAGGTCCCGGGGTGGAGTAGGTCCTCAGCAACCCATGCTTGCCATAAAAGGCGACTATGTTTGTCGTAAGAGGCGACTTTGCTTGTCGTAAGAGGCGACTAACGGGATCGGGTGGTCAGGCTCGCTGACACATGTCATCGGTTCCTAATTGCGCAGATCGATGCTCATGTTGTTGATCACTGGATTGTCTGGTCCAGACTCGATTATTTACAGACCGCCGCCATATAGCTGGAATATTGCTGAGTGCGGCGTAAACCTGAACTCACTCACTCCTATTATCTTACTAGTCAATTGTTCCAGTTAAGTCAAGCACAAACATACCTGCGTCGAGAAACAACGACAGCATATCATCGTCGTCAAGCATATCTATTTTCACATATATATCAACATCAAGTTTATTTGTCAGGTATGACATTTTGATGCAAAGATTTTCTTTAATTCGGACAGAGATGTGTTATACTATAAAACAAACGAGTATTTGTGAACGTATGTAAATTATGGCAGTATCGCGAGTGATTCGGTATCTGCGCTGGTCTTTATCTCCAAATGTTTTGTTCGTTCCCCGAGAGACGCCACAGGTGTGAGTGAGTTTTTTTACTTAATCATACCTGGCTGCTGGTCCCATTAGTGATTGACTGTTTTATCTTAGTCGGATTCTGTACAACCCGCCGTCATATAGCTCATGTTACTACATACTGGGTATAATGCTGGCAAAGCGGACGAAAAAAAATCGTTATCTGCTCACCATTCCAGTGATCAACCTTGTGCTATAACACTTTAATGTATGACATCAGCTCACATGCGTGCGATACTTCAAAGGTTGGATATCTCTTCAAACATGAACTTGTTGTCACAGTCAGCAGGAGACGTTTAGCCAGGCTCATATTACAGGTGAGTGTCGAATACATTTTCTTAATTTCTCAGAAATGAAATAATAATAATAACAATAAATAATAACTCACATCTCTGAAATTATCTTACTTCACTTGGGCTCGTGTAGTGTTTATGCCATTTACATCAGTGCTGCGATGCAATTCAGAATATCGTCACTGGGAATGGCGTCGTACTCTGTTGGCGTCAGTGTTGTTTTGAAAAGACGATGGATGTTTTCAGTAGATTTTTCGACAGGAGCCAAAAATATTAAGAAATAATCGACAATATAGAAATTATTGCCTTCGCTTGCGTGTCATAATAATTTTAAGAAATCAGTCTGTCCATCGATAATACCGATGATATGTAGTGTTAAGCAGTCTAAGTATTCTTGCCGAAACAGAATCCTTTAGCCACTGAACTTGGTGAAAGGTAGATTATTATTTTGTGTTTATTGAAGATGCTACAGAAAAAAAAAATACATTTGCAATTTATACGGCCTTGTTTTCATTGTATTCGTTTTGTGAACTGTCGTTTTGGGGCGGGATATATTGACCCTTTCACAGACGAATTATTCATAAAACCATGCCTTCGTTATGGTCAGAGTTGTGCAATAGCTTTGAACAGTTATTTGTCATGGCGGTGTGTTCTTTTAGTTCTTATCAGTAATGATCAAAAGTGTTCCATTTTGAATTCTAGTAGACAGCCAAATTACAAAATTATTATGGTGTACCAAGAATAAAAACTCTCGAAATAATTGCATTTCAGTTATCACACCTCCATCTGCCTGTATCTTGTGTGAGTATGTTTGAAATAAGAACTCACCTATGAAAGAGGAAAGGGACAGCTTCATCTGAGTGGTTTTGTTGAATTGAGCCTGACACTTGAAAGGCTTTCTTAACCATTCTCTCATTACAAAAGTAGAATAGACTGACATCCATCTATTACCCATTTTACCCTGGATTCATCTATGCCTCGGTCCTATGTTTTTATTACCTCCCTTTGCTGGCTCTGCATTCTCACAGTTGCCAGTCAGCTAAGATGCTTCACAACCAAGCTGGTCAACAAAGATAGCGGTCGCAGCTTGACAGGACCGAAACTTTAAAAAGGTTATATATTTAAGAACTCATTCTACCTCTTTCAGAGTAGCACTGCATCAGTTGTGTTGACGACTTCAATCCGTTAGATGATTTAAGAGCGAATGTGAGTTGTGATTGGTACGCCCAACTTCCACCGTAGACACCTGATTGGACTAAAACCAGCCAAGGTAGGTAATATAAACATCGGGCCTAGTCGTTGAGCAACCAGGGTATAGTGGAGATTTATATACCTTGGAGAGAATCGAGGATGTCTATCATCTTACCTCGCACAGAAATGTCGTTTTCTGATTGGCTAAGCGCTTTACTATTATTTTCAATGTATTCCCTTACAAGCGAGTAACATGTCTATGTTCCCTGCTGGGAATGCTGAACGTATTTTGTACTTGGTGGTAGAAATTCTTTATCTTGAATAATACTGAATCACGTATGATGTGCAGGAATTACCGATGTTTTGCGAATGCAAATCGATGAAAGGGTGGTGTGTGTGTGTGTGTGTGTGGAGGGGGGGGGGGGGGGGGGGACTCTAAATCTGTTTTTCTTGTTTGCAAAATCTACCGAAAGCTCCAAACAGATCTGTACCCCTGCTTCAGCAATTCAAAATTAACATTGAGATTTCGGTACGATCAATAACCTGTTCTCTAGTCCCTCTCTGCCCATGGGTTATTTTCACAGATTATTTCAACGAAAACATGATGGTATACTGTTACATATGATAGGAGTGTTTACTTGCCTGCAGAGAAGTGTAGGTCAGTTATGTGTAAAGATCGTTTCAGGAAAGAGTGTTTGGACTTACGTCGTGGAAAAAGTGGATACTCGCTATCTTGTGAGTATGTGTAAGCTGTAATATTACATGTGTGGAACTGTTAATAATCAGTTGGTCCCCCTTTGAACTAAGTAAATTCTAAGATCAGATGTTTAAGGTGAAAGGTGAAAGAAGATAAAACATTGTCATGCCCACGTCATTTCTCTGAGCGTTCTCAACTCTGTCACGAGAAAGACTTTTGGAGATCATACGGACAAATCAAGAGTCAAGTGGGAGCACACCATACACCGACGACAGAGGAACTGGCATAGTTTTATGTTTTCTAACGAAAACAGGTTGAAGGCATATTGTGATAGATCGGCATTAAATAATGGTGTTTGCAAAGAACATACCACACAAGTAAGACGACTGTATACTAGTAACCACTTGCCTTGCGCAGTAAGCGACGCGCGCAGAACATCTTATATATGAGAAGCACGCGGGAGCGGGCTGATCTGCGTTAGGAGGCATTTCAAACGAATTAAGTGGTCATTTTCGTGTATACTGCCAAAAGTATAATTTACAACTTCGTCTGAAATGAAAGACGAGAGTTTTAAACACGAATTTTAGTGAAAACATCAATCCAATCGCTAGTAATCAAAGGGAGTTCCCCATGACGTTCCTTTTCTCAGAAAGTTGATGGAATGGTTGGAAGCGTTTGGTTTGATTGGAGATTTTAGTGTGAAGTGTGTGAAGTGTGAAAGTGGGATTATGGGAAAACGCAATGATTCGAATCGGAGTGAGGGTTATGTGTCGCTTCGATGTAAATATGGCTTCTGCGCATGTCACGTACACTTCCTTGGCTTATTGTATTTATGAACATAGATCCTCTTACAATTTTGGCTTATTAGCTTTGAGACCTGAGGAATACATTTCACACGAACACTATGTTTTCAGATAATCAGGTCAGCACAATCAATATGGCAAAGAGGGCTACAGTGAGAGGTAGAATGAAACACGAGGATGAACTCTGTATCCAGAAACACATACTGGAAATTGAGAAGGGAATTGAAGCTAAAGACTTAACAGGACCTCTGTTTTCAAGGAAACTTATAGATATGAACGACATGGAGTTCATTCAAGCTGGAGACACGCGCCAAGAGAGGGCTAGGAGACTTTTAAATACACTTGTCTTGAGAGGTCCAGCTTCATTTCAAGGATTTATCGAGTCTCTAGAAGTAATGGGCTACGATGGACTTGTTAAATTGCTGAGGCCTTCATACGAAAGAGACCTTAAGTCACTGTTGCTAGACAACGAAATGACAACTGACTTGAAGGGTGAGGTGGATATACTCAAACAAAGGGTTGGACAAGTTGAGCAAACTAGTGCAAATATAGAAGATATTAGAGTGTTGAGAAGAGATGTCACCAAGGAATTAAAGAGCGTGAGGATCACCCTGCAGAAGATTGAGGAACTTTCTCGTATAAGTAAAGAGACAATCCTTACAACCAACAGTCTTCGACAACAGCTTGACGAGAAGGAGCAACTTCTTGCAGAGGCCAGAAAGCAAATTGTAGAATTACAAGCTAAGGTTGGTAACTTGGAGGCAGAAAATGCACTTCTCAAAGGTGAGATTGTGGATCAACGGAAGCAAATCGTTACTCTGAAAAAGGTAATGGGGGAAGACAAACAAAAAATGGAAACCCGACTCCGTGAGATGGAAGCTGCTCAAGAACGCGACAGGCGAGCCACACAAGCCGAAATCAACAAGTTGAGAAGGGAACAGCAGGCTAACACAGATCAAATGATAGCAGCGCTGCAATCATTGACTGGGCCTGTGATTGACAAACCCGTGAAGAAAACCGGAACATTGAAGGGTATGTTGAATGTTAAACCAATTGTGCCGAGGCATAGATTTCAAGATAAAATATAGAAAAATTCATAGTAGGAAGACAAGATTTCAACCTTTAATCTGAACAGGAGCTTTTGTTCCATCCCTATTTACTGACTTTAACATGACGTAAGGAGGTACTCGGGGGAAACACAAAAGGAGAAGAGAAGTAATGTTAGAAGTGTCAGAGTGTTGGGCTGTCTGAACTGGCATTATTAAAATGAAAATGCAAGGTTCTAAGTGGATTACAGAAAAAGTGGACAACCTGCACTGCGTAGGAACTTAAGTCTCAGCAAACTCAACAAATCACCGGCATCAATCGCCTCCTGTGCATTATCCCTAAAGTTCAAATGGTCACGTCAGCAGGAGTGTGTACAGAAAGGTATCAGCACAGCCTCATATAATGGCGTCTTTTAGCCCGTTTTCTATTTATATAATTTAACATGTGTTATATTTGGGATTGCACTTTGTTACGTATGTTACATTTGATCACTTTCTAGATGACATTGTGTAATCATTTCATTTAGTCGTGTTGTTGTCATAAGGGAGTTTTGAACATTCTTTTCGCGAAATGCCTGTCGCTATGGCCCTGACTTCGTAGTGTATAATTCTAGCATGAATGAAGCCGCTATCATACATGTCAACCTCGTTTCCAAGTATTCCGATCGTTTGATATGTATTATCTGAGTGGTTTGGGGAACTATACACTGTATCTTCTGTGAAGTGCATAATATATAGACAACATGGGTTGGATGGGCAATATATGGGTTAATATATGCCTGTAATATATATTAGGCAGATAAAGAAACTCTGCATTTAAACAAATGTAAAATCTAAATTTATCAAACCTGTGTGGACATGACGATTTAAACTCAGAGAATAGTGACATGTATCCAACTTGCATACTCGTGCCACGTTCCATGACGTCAGTGGTTTCATCCTTGAGACGTGCAATACATTGTTCCACGTGCATTCCGTGGAAAAAGAAACAGAGCTAATGAATGCCACACAATACTGTCACTTTGGAAAGCTCAACCCTTACACTTGGGACCATTCAAAAAAATTAAACGGCTATTGAAACGTATAGCATACCAAGGCTAACGTCTGCACGTCATGGGGGCTGTGGGATGGTCCGTGGGGGAATGTCTCAACGACAAGTTGTTGCACATTTCCACTGCCATCGGAACACCATTTCTGCACTGGTGAGTCGCTATTAGAACACAAATGACGTCATCGATCGGCCATGTTCTGGATGTCCACGTGTAACAACGCCAAGACAGGACAGATGAATAAGGGTGACCCATCTTCGCCACGAGTTTCAGACTGCAGTGATGACTGTCCGAACCAACCCAGGACTTCGCCGTATTCACCTTAACACAGTTCGACAAAGTTTACGTATTCACGGGATCGACGTTTACGCCGAATTCCTCGTCCGCCAGATAACGTCCTTGACCTTGCAACAGAACTTGAGATAATCTGGCACGTTTGATAGGCTCTATGCGTTGTCGATGCGTTGCTGTTCTCAATACCGATGGCGGACATACCAGTTATGGAGCTTGTGATTGGTCGTTTGACTCCTGTCTCGTGACGTCGTTGTGACTGACTTTTCAATTGAAATTCTCCCCGACTTGTTACTGTCTCATGATCCCTCCATTAAAGTTTATGTGTACCTTTGATATTGTTATCGTACTTATCAACTGGGATATTATTTTGACAATGAACAATTTCTTTGTGTGGCTGGTATACGTTGGACAGAAGGTCGGTCTAGGAACAGGTGTTAGTATCTTCGTAAGCTTATAAATGTCTATCTTTGCGTTATAATTCACTCCATCTATCATAACCAGACATGAATTTTCTTGGATCGCCGACACGTGACGCCATGTTTGTTTACACTGTGAAAGTTGTCCATATAATTTGCATATGACCTCTCTCATTTGCATCGATATCTGTTTTTGACCCCTGTTGATACCGAAATTTTCTGTTGATAACGCTATCCACTGTGTAATAAATATATTTTCATTTACAACTGTAATGACACTGTGTGCAAATTATTTAGAAAGACATAAACAGGTACGAATTTTTGGTGCGTTGTGATGTAGTCAAATTATACTTGCATAAATCATGATTGTGTTGCAACACACCATGTGAGCGTAACAAGCAGTCTGTCTTGTCAAGACCGACGTATCATATCTTCCTAACGTGTTCCTAACTGAAACTGCCTTCCATTCTAACGAAGTGACGGGATAAATTTCGAACGGCCAAGAGTCACTTGTGATAAGATTATCTTGACGTCTGTGTCAGCTATGTCTAGTCGTTGTTGGGAAGACGCAATTAGAGCCAATATGGTGTTATTTACAACACTCTAAAGACCGTGTCACCCTCGTCATAACGAACATACAGTTTATGCTGTTACCCCAATATTTATACCCCCACAATTTATTCATTGTCAGAAACATTTGAGAAAATCCGGATTGGAAGTGATCCCCAGCAGACCAGGCTGACACATATCACCATCGTCCTCACGTTTGGCACATTGTGATCGTTCATTAGGCGTTATCTGAATATACATCAATGATGATTTTTTCACATAAGTATTTACGGCTGTCGTAAATAAGCGCTGACTTCCTGGTGTGTGTTAACAATTACTCCCTATGCCATGCTTGATGATATGTGACCAGACGAGATCCATCGTTAGGGGCTACTCGATTATTTCGGGACTGCCGTCATGTACGTGGACACACGTCAGCGGGTCTAAAACAACAGAATATGCCGGGCCAACGCGGAGAACTAACATTTATCACCCATGCTTGCCATAAAAGGCGACTATGCTTGTCGTAAGAGGCGACTAACGGTTCCCAATTGTACAGATCGATACTCATAAAGTAGACCACTGAGTTGTCTGGTCCAGACTCCACTATTTACAGACCGCCGCCACATAGCTGGAATATTGCTGAATGCGGCGTAAAACTAAACTCACTCACTCACTCACTGGTGTGAGTCAAGCGTGTGTGTATTCAAGCATTCATGTTTAATGGTTCTGTTTCTCACTCACAGCTGTCATTTTATTATGGACTTCTAGAAGCGACATTATCGCGTTGTCGAGCATCTTACATACCTTGACCTTGAAAACTGTCGCTATGTCGCATTTTGGCCCTTTGGATGAGTTAAACATATCATTCAAAGTGCAACAGTCCGAGAAATGGCCAAAATCTCAAGCTGTTGCATTGTTCCGGTTAATTCTCCTTGTTTTTGAGAGCGCGAAAATGTCTTTGTAAAGTACTTTGTAAATTAATTGCAATGATCAGAAACTGTATTCAGTTGATTTAGACATTGTCTGAAGCGATGGCATCCTTTCTTCTATGTTATCAATAATAGGTAACATAAGACGTACATATAATTCCAAGCCGATCGCAAATGCGTGACATTTTAAAGTAGAAAGCCCCATTCAACCACTTGAATGTGACGATAGAGATGTCTATTTGCGAGCGATAATACGATTATATTCACCACGCGGTTGAACACCCTGGACTGCGACACGGATCTCATGCATTTGTTGTCAAGTCGGATAGTGACTCTTGTGGCTTGACTACTGTAAATCATATTGATTGTGTGAATGGTAATAAACATGTACAATGTGGTTTGAAAACGCTTTATGTTGCCTTTAAACGACTTAGACCAGAAAAATGGGGAACAGATAACTGGAGTGTTAATACTATCGGAAACATGGTACAATGGACATGTCGTTCCTTAGTTAAATGTACGTTACAGTGTTGAAAGGCAATGATGTCAATAATACACGGAAGATTGTATGATATGAAAGCAAATCTTGAAGTGGTACAGGTTTTACTCGGAATAAGAAACACGAGTGTATCGTAACATATGACTACAATCGACTACATGACACATGTACGGGACTCATTGACAAGCATGCTGTAGCATACATTAGATGAAAAAACGGTAAAAGGCTTGATGATATTCAAGTACACATGTTGGTACATCTCACAACATACTTGAAAATCCATTGATATTACACAGCACGGCGAAACTTAAATAGCATGACTTGGCGGTAGCAAACTTGAAAAATATAGACAATCGCAAAAAGGCAGTCTGGGCGTTTGGTAATCAGCAGCTGAATACAGGTTTATATTCCTGCCCAGCCCGTGTGTGTGTGCGTGTGCGTGTGCGTGTGCGTGTGCGTGTGCGTGTGCGTGTGCGTGTTTGCGGGCACGCACGCTTTTGTGTGCGTTCTCGAATATACGTGTAGATTACCTGACGTAATATGAAAGAGGCAGTAAAACGGAGATGTTTGTGACCTTAAGGTATGAGAAAGGGTGTTTATGTGCAGTTTAAGTATGCGGCATAAACGGGTACAAGACTCCCTTCCGACATATCAGCTGCGCACCTGACACTAGGACTATTAACACATTCAGGAAACAGCTCTCAAGCCCAATCTACAAGTTGGAGTCGACGTCAGTGTGTTTAGGACCTCCTCACAGGCGGATCAGAGCAAGTTGTCAGGTATGTCCCCTACAGCGGTGATATAACACATGTTAACGTTACTTGAGATTAGTTGGGTTATAGATGGCAACTTGAACCCCTCCCGTTAGGAATTATCTCATATGACGAACGTAACAACTTTCAAGGCATAGACACACACGGAAACGCTCCGACAAAGACACAAACAGACATTGAACTGAAATAAATCGCCGAAGGTCGTGGTTTGGATATTGGTCGAGCCTCTATCTGTCGAGTCCACAACACTAACCTGTAGGATTACTTATGCAGTGGCGTTTCTGCTGCAGATCCACCAACGATATTACAAGGTAATTCGGTTTACCCGAATTGTTTCTAAACTAATTCATCAGTTTCACGGTAAAATATTTCTGATTCTTTGTTAAAAGAGAAAAATAACTGTTTCACTGAGTCCTAAATGGACAAATGATTAACAACAACGGAAACGTTTAATACCCGTAAGTTCGTTTAAACATGATTAGTTTGTTCATTAAGGGTGTCCCTCCAATCCCCATTGCGGTAGCATAGCGGTTAAAGCGTTCACTCGTCACGCCCGTGTTCGATTCCCCACACGGACACAATGTGTCCATTTCTGGTGTCTCCCACAGTAATATTGCTGGAATATTGCTGGAATATTGCTAAAAGTGGCGTAAATCCATACTCACTCACTCACTCACCCCACAACTCTACTGACTGACTCTACACACTGGTAGTGGGTTCCTACACAACGTCATAGGGTAAAGATATCACTGACGCACTCTTAAGAAGGTGTATTCATTACAAATGATTAGAATTATCTGTTATATAAAGTAGTGCTCAGCGATCTATATCAGGATGGTAGATAATCGAGTCTTGACGAAATAGCTAAGTGATTGTACAAAACGCTCAATGCATTGGGGTAATACACTAGTACCACTCACTGGTACCTGACAACAACATATCCTACTACTGGCTGACCTGTTTCCATCCGCGATACCCATTTGTGAGCTCTGTTAAACATGAGGTAACTCCTCGTCCATACAAAGAGTGGTTTCAAAGTCAGTGCATGTGCAAGGGTATGTTCTTGGTCTTCTAGGCAACGGATTGTGCAATGTATCATTTGGAGAGGAACATAAACACCAATGTCTTTCACTAGTCATATAAGCATACCTTTTCAAATGCCTAGGCCATGTGTTAGAAGCAGCCACCACCGGGTTCGTGTACGACCTTTGAATTCCAGACTAAGCGGTAGCGTGTCGTAGCTATAATATTTATGGCTTGCTTACAGCGGCGTCAGATATCTTCAGTTACATAAGCCGGGCACAGGAAACCAAGTGTATAAGGTAAAAGCTTTACTGTAAAGTTTGAAATGCATGATATTCGTAATATTTTTATTGCTTGTGTTTTACCAAAGGCAATGTAAATAGAAAACGTATAATGCCTATCTTCCTTGGAAAGCTTTACGTGTGAAAAACTTTAAGAGGGACCAATATCTTGTCAGGTGAAAGATGTTTTTAGTCTCATTATCTCCTACGTAGAGATAATGAAACTAAAATATTTTTACTAGTCCGACGTAGGAGATGCTAAGTCCTACGTAGGATTTGGTATCTCCTGTTGGATATTCTCGTTATATGTTAATGTACATTAATTTGAACTGGCCAAGTTAGTTCCCCAAGACATTGACACCAGTTCCTTTTTGACTGTTTCAGTCATTGTTTTAGAGTTTACAGCCGTGTGTTTCATTTACGTTTAGAGTCTACAGTTGTGTGTTATATTTACCTTGGGAGTCTACTATCATATGTTTCATTTACTCTAAGAGTCTACTGTTTTCTTCACCATTAGACTCGTGTGTTCAACTATACTACCCATCAAAAGTTTAGGCTCACTGATGTATACTAAAACAAATTCGTAACGTTGGCAAGATTATTGTCATGCGTTCAACAAATGAATAAACACGGTGAAAAATGGCAAATTCTTATCTAACTTTACGCCAGAAACGCAGCAGTTCACATGCACGATATTTGCACATGCGTTTCAGCAATTTGATGAATCATCCTCGTGCAATTAATCTGCATAAGATTTGCAGTTGTTTCCCCCAGGTCATCTGAAATTCATCTTCGTTGTAACCATGTATACATATATAACATATAGTGGGTGTTTTAAGTGAGACTTTTGGTGGGCAGTATACTTGATGCATATTACTTTCATGTGTTGGGCCGACTGTTGTACTTTTCTGCCTCGCGTTCGTCCTATTGTTACGCGTTGTAGTTAGTTGCAGTACATTTTTCTATTATGCGCTGGATATTTCAGAGGTCGTTGCACATTAGTCATAATCTGTGTGCACAGACGTGTCTGTCAGTTGCAATCTATGCGTACTTTTGTCCTTATACTTATACAAACAAAAATAATGACAGTCTTTTGCCTTTTTAAATTCCGTATTGCTTTACGTCGCATTAGGGCCTAGAGAAACTGCCTTGCAGTTTGATTTGTGCGCTATACAAGAACACTTATAATAATAATAATAATAATTCAACACTTTTCCACCCCAGTCAACTTGTAAACAATTACGAGAAAACAAACCGCAAACGAGCGTTATATCTAATCCAACCTAGCCCCATATGAAGACAAGCAAAACTTTCGGAGGACGTGTCATAACGAGAATTTCATATCAGAAACTTTTCTCCCCTCCTCTGTGTGTGTGCTTGCGTAAGTGCGTGTGTGCGTGTGTGTATCTGTGTGTGAGAGAGAGTGAGAGGGAATACCCATAAATGCAATTAGATCAAGGTCCACGTTACCCAAACGTAAAACACACACACGCACACGCACACGCACACACAATAACACTGTGTAGTAATACTGCGTTAGTGTCATAAATATGCATTAACGTGCATTTCTACTATTTAACGTCCTGCATGACCAGACATTTCTCAATTTAATAACCACACTTCATAATCCGAACCTTTAAAAGGATATATTAAGTATTACATGCCAGATAGTATGTCCTACGTACGAGATAGTAAGTCCTACGTACGAGATACTAACTCCTACGTAGGAGATACTAACTCCTACGTAGGAGATATTAAGTTCTACGTAGGACTTACTATCTCCTACTTACGAGATACTAAGTCCTACGTAGGAGATACTAAGTCCTACGTAGGAGATATTAGGTTCTACGTAGGAGATATTAAGTTCTACGTAGGACTTACTATCTCCTACCTACGAGATACTAAGTCCTACCTACGAGATACTAAGTCTACGTAGGAGATAGTGACACAAAATATTTTTTTCACCGTGGTCCTACTACGCTTCCGTATTGTGGTGTACTGTTATATAACATTATATTTGTTTTGTAATTCTGACATCGTGCATTGACATTGAAACATTATGAAGATATCTGTTAACGATCTCAAGTACCGTAGAAGAAGCAATGTTGAAGTTTGTAATGTGTGCATTCCCAAGATGGAACACCCGAGACTAGGTACGTAGGAGAACTAGGTTTGAAACCAACAAATAACAACGTTGGTGTTGTCTATATGTTGCGGAGATGACGTAAGCTGATTTGTAAGCCACCTCAGAGTGAATTCTCTTCGCCACATGAGATATGATGTGTACTGGTCTAATGCACACACGTATTCATACTGCATATTGGCTGATGACTGCAACCAGATGCATGACTTGTGCAAATGCTGCAACTCATTATTCCACCGCTTTTAAAAAATAAATTTGAAATTTTGATACGCACCAATGTCTGCGTGCTTGCATTTTATTGCAGGCACGGTGACACAGGTGTTCCAAAGCTCGGTATCTGTAACAGTTGAGTTTTTTGAACGCTTTATGACTGAAACATTCTCTAAGGCCATGTTCAAGCAGTCTATAGCTAGATGTCTTTGCCGCTTGTATGACACGACAAGAAACCAAAATATCCATCCTCACAATTATCACCAATAATGTGGTTTCAACTTTCTAATTTTGTTGAGTATATAACAGACAAGCTGTGTATGTTAAATACAGAGGATTATATACATATGATGAACATTTAAGTGGAGTAAGTCTCTGGACACGTTGTTAGGTACTACGTTATTTCATAGATCTCGAGGTCAGTAATGAGATTATATGGAAACATAAATCACTATTAACATACCTTGCATTTTACTGTCCATGGAGATCAGGGTTAGACTTGATCTTCACCAACCAATGCTTGTCGAAAGAGGCGGAATCGGATGGTCAGGCTCGCTGACTTGGTTGACATGTCATCGTATGCAAATTGCGTTGATCGATGCTCGTGATTGTTTGAACCATGATTAGTTATGCGTCCATATGGCTGGACTATTGCCGAGTGCGGCGTCAAACAATATCCAAGTCATTTACAGCATGATTTGTTCTGTTCCAGACCTAGAGGCATTAATTCACAATGGCGAGAGCTGTCACTGAGAAGGGAAACATGGGAGAGGATGAAGAGACAATCATAAGAGTAAATACACCTGCAATAGAGGGTTGTTTAGAGGTTAAAGACATCAACAGTATTCTGCTTGCTAAAGGTATTCTGGACTTCACTGACCGGCAGGAAATTGAATCTGCCTTCACACGGATCGAGAGAGCAAAACGGTTTATACATATTATCATAAACAGGGGTCCAAAAGCATTTAAGGAATTCATATTTGCTCTAAGAGAAAAGGGCTATAAAGATTTAGCTGACAAACTGTCTCAAGAAGAAACTGCTCATGCACTGACCAGACAGATCAAGGATGACCAAGGCGTGAAAAGACTTCACTTAGAGTTGGAAGGCTTAAGAATACGGTTGGGACAAATGGAAAATACTGCGGGTGAAACTAAACACGAGGTAAATTCAATTAGATGTGGGATTCAGCACATTACAACATCACTCGAAACAATTGAGACTTTGTCAAAGGAAAGTGAAACGGCTTTTACAACCATAAATTTGATGCAGAAACAATTGCAAAAGAAGGATGATGAGCTTACTGCTGCAAGAGAGGAGATACAGAAACTGAAGGCTGATGTTCTGAAACTGGAACAGGACAATGCAATATTGAGAGATGATTTACAGCATCAGTCAGATAATGTAAACAAACTCAAGGATCGGATGACAACGGTGACCGAAAAGAATGTATTTTTGGAGAAGGAGATTAAGGATACCAAGAAACAACTAACAGCTGTCCACGACAACTTCACTGAGATGATGGAGAAACAGAAAAAGGAGATGGAAGCAATGAAGAAGAGTGTGCAGGCATTACAAGGTCCACTTGCATCAAAGAGTGTAACTATAACAGCTAGACCCATTGTTCCCAGAAACAGGTTCCAGAGGAAATGATGATACCACGGGTATCCACTTCTTATCAGTGATACGGTTACTGCAACATAATTGTTCACATCGACAATGGATTAACTGTCGGTTGTGAATCAATCAGCTCCTTGTGATACGGTTCGCTGTGAAACTATAACGACACTTTATGTGTACGAAAGATCTGCTCTTGTGAAAAACAGTAGTTTGTAAAGTTACTTTCTGTCAGTTATCCAACGTATCTCTTTATAATATTATTTACAACATATTTGTATTTGTATTCACTGTAAATGTCATGTTTCTAGTAATAATGTCAGAAAATATTAAGCCAATCATCTTCAATCGTTTATTTCTGGCGATGTTAACATAGTATTTATTCTTGTCAAAGATAACTAAATCAAAACTATTACTATTTGTTAGATGTCTATTAATTAATTTTAGTATTAACCCAGAGATGATGAAAACATTAGCTATTACTTCAGAAATATATCAAATAACTTTATTGGTTTGTGTTAGTTACAGGCATTTATCTATTGAAATATACGTATCTCCCAAAGATCATTAATAATATAAATATAGGGTGCCAAAGATATGCTCCAATAACGCTCACAACCAGTAATGAAAACACATATTTATATATTTAACTCCTCAGAGAAAAGTATGATACGTTATTTAGTTGGTTATCAGAAACCACATTGGTCTGTTGACACATTAGGTGATAAACCCATAGGTCACCAAGTCCATAGACACAGGTAAACGTAGAGATAAATCAATATAAAAAGAGATAGGGTTATTGCAGATAATATAAGTCATAGAAATACTCACGTGACAAGCGCCCTGCACGTTGACATACTTCTAAGGCTAAATAAGAAAGTGAAATGTTTCTCCTTTTTCACTTTTATTTGTGCGCATAACAATTTTTATTGTCATTTATGCAAATAAATTTGACTTGGCCGCGTCACAATCATACATTTGTCAACAATAAGAATGAGTGGAAGTCGAGGTGACTGAGCGGGCTAAGCGGCTGACTTTGTGTGCTGGCGGGTTCGAATCCTGGATGGGGCTCAACCACAAATGTACGTCTAGAATTTGTACTTTACTAAGAAAGTGTAATCCCAAATATGACATATGTTTTAAGAATTAGTGTCTGTAAGAACGAGTGTGACTGAATCTCCAACTTATTAACACTTGCTAAACTGCCCAAGCTGCATTTCTGAGAGAAAAAATAAAAAATGTGTTCCTCCCTCGTCACATTTTTCTATGAAAAAAAATGAAAAAAATGTGCCTGAGAAATATTTATCTTTTAATGCAGCTTAACACTAAGCAAACAAAATACCCAAGACTCGAAGTCCGACTGTTGTGTTGCAGGTGCGCTGTGATGGTTTTATATGCACGTACAGTACACTACATTTGAAAGGAACCTGCTAGTTTTGGAACTGACTGCTATAACGAACTGCTTTTTGAGAGCAGTGATACATACCAACAACAGCGATTTGAAACTATGAAACTAAACATATCTTATGTTAAGTTGAACATAGTTCTGAGATTTAAATGTTCGACTGGCAAGGTAGAACTATGAGTGCTTGCAGTTTTGATTTCGCTTCCTCTTTATTTACTTTTGGTTTAGAATGCAGTTCACCGGTACTTTTTCACTGCAAACAGACTATAGATTTAGATGAGCCGTATTAGGTATGTTTGTTTGAAAGTCTGATGAGAAAACACATTACTTGATATATTTCAATCGTACAATGGAATAGTGTAGTATAATCAAGGAAATAATTTTGTCTGCTTTACCTATATGCCACACTGCATTGGATAAGATGTATTCAGGTTTACCCAATAGAATAATATTGTTCCGCTTCGTGAACAGTTCATATTTCACAGACAGAATCTACACCATCATGGTGTACAACCCGAAGATGTCTCTCTCTCTCTCTCTCTCTCTCTCTCTCTCTCTCTCTCTCTCTCTCTCTCTGTATGTGTGTGTGTGAGTGTAATGCAAAGTCACCGTCTAGGTCATTACTGAAGGTTGACTGAGACGTGCAAATGTATTTATAAAGCTGACATACTGAGTAACAGGATTATATAGTGCATCGCTGTCGGTTTTGTGATATATCGGGAGTATGTAGTGTATACCTGTCGGCTTTGTGGCATAAGGGGATTAAGTAGTGTATAGCTGTCGATTTTGTGATATAACGGGAATATATAGTGTATAGCTGTCGGTTATGTGGTATAACGGGATTATGTAGTGGAGTGAAGATACTCACAGATACTGTCACAAACATAATTAGCTCTGAGTCAAATTCACATTTTATTAAATCTATTGAACTACACAGTTTACTCTTACTATCTGTATTCACATACTCTGAAGTTCACTTTAAGTAGTAACTATTATGTTGCTTTTTACGCAACGTTTCTACTACAAACCCCCCTATTGGAATTGCCTGTTACTACCTTGAAATAAAAGTCCCAACAAACTCGAAACATACATGAACTGACGTGTGCCGTACCTTGTGAGCGTGAAAAGCAAAGTTTTTTATGTCCATAGAGATTGTCTCTGGGTGCGTTTTGGCGCAGAGTTCTCTCTGCTGCGTTTGGTCAACAGCTCTCGTGTCCATGTAGTGCATAGCTGTACGTCGTTTTTTTTGTCTGACTCTACAGTTCAGTGAACAGTTCATGATTGTTGATAATTGGATCACATGTGAATACCTATCAGATGAATATATATAAATACTGATGACCGTCATAGAAGGGAGACTTATATATAAATAAGAAGGGAAATAAGGAAGTTCAACATTAAATCAAGACCAGCCTGACGCATGCCGATACATGCTGCTCCTCTGTCTTCCTTCCCATGTGTTTGAGAAGAGTTGAGTATTATTGAGTGTTCAGTGTCACACACTTTCAAGCTATAGCAAGGTGTTACATTCAGCAGCTCGGTAAGTACAGTATGTACTCGAATTGACTGCATGATTGGCGTCCTAAAGTTGGTCAGTAAATAAAGAAACATACGATCTTATAGATACCAACTTCAGTTGCAAGAGGTTGTTATCCATAACTGTAGTTTTCTTTATTCGAAATACTTGTTTTCATATTACTATTTTATATTTACCTTAACCTTGGAGTCGAGAGACTAACGATAAAATCATGCCTAAGGTGTAATTTTTGAACAGACCTACGTTACTATCCTGGGATGTTATTGGTATGATATAGATGTGTCTTTGTGCCTCTTCAAGAACGGACTACATCTGTGAGTCCACAATGCTGTATTCGTATTAAAGGAAATAATATTCATTTATTACATAATATAAACATTTCCAGAAACATATAAATAATGATTATGAACCTAGATGTTGTATAAAACTACGTTAGAGCTAAGACTACCTTAAGTCAGTGTTAAGGTATGTCATTTACAGTCTTCTTAGAGCTAAGACCGCTTTGTACAACGGCACCCTGGGCTGTAAATCCTATACATTGAGTTTTAAGGGCTAGAATCAACAGATAAAACACTCATGCATGTGGCTATATATGTCAACAATATGACAAGCAACATTCGAAGAACCTAATACTAGTAAAGTAATTATATATATATATATATATATATATATATATATATATATATATATATATATATATATATATATATATATATATATATATATATATATATTCTCATTTTCTTCTGAGAAGATCAAGCATCGTCTCGACTGGAATAACGCTGCAGTATTTAACCTGACCCAGCTACTGAGTACAGACTATTCGCATGCATGTCTATCATACAGTGGATGGTTGGCAGGATAAAGCCAACGGATATTGTCGGTATCGCTGGGGTCATAGACTAACAGCTAGTCTCTGAAATGAACATATTTCACTGAAAAATCGTTCATAGTGAAAAATAATATGACGAAATGGAGCCCTGGGACTTTCTTCATTTTCAGAAGCTAAGGAAATCTAGACTTGCTACATTTTCTAGACTTGCGTGGGCCTTTTGTGTGTGTGTGTATATATATATATATATACAGTGTTCCCAGAAATTATTGAGAAAATCTTTGTTTTTTCTAATGATGCTAAGATTGGAAAAAGGGCTTTCACTATGCACTAAGCATACTAAATAAGGGAGACAACTCTTGAAGGCTTAGAAGGCAGCTCATTACGTCAAGAGTTATGTCTTGTCTGAGCAGACGGCTTCCTGTGTTGACATGGCAGAATTTACAGCAAGAGAGAAAAGAAAGCTCATTCTAGATGATTTTGAAAGGGGTGAGGCTGATGCTAAAATGTTAGCTTGTAGACATGGTATTCCTCTGTCTACAGTATACAGAACTTTGAAGAATATTCAAACAGGAACCGGGATAGAGCACAAAGCAGGGGCAGGTCGGCCTAGGAAATTCAGTGTTGTGGATCGCCGAAGACTTGGGCAGATTGTGAGTAGGGGCAAATTGAAAAGTGTTGAGAACATCAGAAATGAAATGATTAGCAGAGGAAGTCTTCAGGTATGCAATGAAACAGTTAGGCGGGAATTACAGAGACTTAATTGGGTGAAAAAACGTGGAATTCCCTCGCCGTTGATGAAAGATGCACACAAGGAAAAACGTTTAAACTGGTGTCGGGCTCATGAAAATCAAGATTGGGATAATGTTTTCTTTTCGGATGAAAGTTCTGTTTGGCTTTTCCGTAATTGTGTGAAAATTTGGACCAAAGATACTGTCAAACCTATCTACCAGCGACCAAAATATAGCCCGAAGTTTCACATGTGGGGTGGCATATCGGCACGCGGAGTGACGCCATTGTGTGTATTCACGGGAAACTTGACAAAAGAAAGATACGTTGACATTCTAAATGGTCACCTTCTTCCGACAGCACAAACATTGTATGAAGATGATTGGATTTTCCAGCATGATAATGATCCAAAACACACTGCGCGCTACACAAAACATTGGTTGTCGGGCGAAAATGTTCAAGTTTTAGACTGGCCCAGTTACAGCCCAGACCTAAACCCAATTGAGAATGTGTGGGGAGTCATGAAGGACAGAATAAACCAAAAGGGACTGAGAAATATTGAAGATATGAAGGCCGAGGTGGTCCAATATTGGGATACCCTGTCACACGATTACCTACAAACTTTGATGGGTAGTGTGCCTAGGCGTATTCAGGCATGCACTGCTGAGCGAGGAGGTCTAACAAAGTACTAAAACAAGACTGAGACTGTAAAAGGATGATGTTTTAACATGTTTATGTAAGTAAAACGCCAGAAGTTAATAAACGTAATGAGTTACATGACGCAACATGATTCTCAATAATTTCTGGGAATATATATATATATATATAAAATTCATACCTGGTTATGATATATGGAGCAGGTTACAAAGCGAAGATAGTCAGCGTTAGCGAGAGAATGGCACAGGACATCAAAATTTACTTATTTTTCAAAGGGTTATTTGAAGGTTTCTCAGGCTCTACCGAGTTTGTTATTTTTCAAACACAATCTCAGCTCTGTTGACAAAATACGCGCTTTAACATAAAAAAGGTATAAAGCAACAAGACATTGTACCATAATAACTTATCACACTCGTGAGTTTGGGGATGGTTAATGTCCTTCATTAGGAGTAAATGCATATTAGGAACTCGCCCAGATTTTGGGTGAAAACATATGCAGATGTTTTCTCAGATTTTAAATCTAAAAGCATTAAGAAGTTAGTGTGTAGATATTCTGTTACGGATGCAACGTACTCCATAAAAATATGTTACATTTGCATACAAAAGCGGATTCTTGCTTTCGGAGACTTTAGGAACCCACATCATCAGTACATGACGGAAGCACATGTGATATTCAGGGATTCTCAACGCTGATTGGTTAGCTAAGCTGAGAAGAAATTTGATTGGTTGACCGAACCACTTAATATGATCCAAGTTCATTGAGAAATTTTACCGTTTCATTGAAAATTAATAAAAACGTGCTGTACTCCCACATTCCGAGATTTAAAAAGAGAAAACATGTAGGTAAAATAATGTGGATACTCCTTTTATTGGACATTGTCCATTTGTCAATTTTGCAATTAAATCGTGATATAAATTCTGTCGCAGTCATTTTAAAATAAATAGTTTTATACCCATACCTGTTATACCCTAGTATTTTACTGTCCATCGTGACAGGTTTCATCCTTCAAAATGTTTTCATTTTTCTCATATAAATTGTTTTCGACACGATATGGGTGAAATATTGCCGATGTGACGTTAAATAGGAACTCACTCACCCATATTAAAATAAACAATGCTGTACTCGAGTAAATCCAATGGCACAACTGCAACACTCTTTCCACAGAACAAAAAGTTGTTCAGTCTTAAAAGTTGTTACGTTTCTTGACAGAAAACGTTTTCGAAATGTAGTCGTGGGATGGTCGTCTGTAAGTTTTCTCAATTTTCAACCGCTGACTTTCCCAAACTTGACAGGTTTTTGTCGAAATGTGTTTCACGATACACGTTTCATATGAATGAACGATTTTCAGGCGCACTGACTTGATCAAATAAGCTGTTATTGTGGAGTGGCTTTGATCAAGGTTTCAAAGGAATTGTGCGTTTGATGATAAAAGCACCAAAATTGGCCATCATATAAAAGAACATGTTTCAAATAATTCCTGATATGGAGGCACCTCAAATTTGTATCTTGTGCGCATGCGCGGCAGAAAAAACGGATATAGTATTTTCAGTGTGTCCACTTCAATCGTCAGCATTGCCATTCATTACACTCCTATAATTTTCATAAATAGTGATATACATGTTCACGAAAAGACAAGAAATATAAAATCTTAGATAAATGCAAAACATTTTGAAACAATTAGCACTCCCTTTTCCCAAAATGACGGCTAGCAGATAGCTCTTTAGCTGATGAACTGTTTGAGAATATGTGTGTATACTATTGATTGATATGATTACTACTGACTGAAAATGAACATAAGTGGCAGAAGAAATGCAGCACTATAAAAACAAGAAGACAAAGTCATCACTCTCCCCTTCAAAGGCAAAATACTCTTCATGAAGATGTCTACATGTCACGATTATGTCAAATGGTTTTGCGTGTATATAGCAAAGTGCTAAGAGAGTATGGAAAGGTTTTAAAGTCTGTTCCGGAAAAGATCACTGCCATCACGCTTCAACTTGCATCTGTATGTAGACGAGTCTCTACCAGTTAGGGCAACACAGGTGTAACCTTAGTTCTGTAGTCTCCCAAAGATAAGTTACTTCACATCAATCACCGACGTTAGACAAGTATCCGAGCCAGTGAAGATCAGGAAGATATCGTCTGGTCAGAGTCCTTTGCATCTATCTACATGGAAAGAGCACCAGACGTCAGGCGTTGGCCCACTGTTCATCCTGCTCATGAGAGATGTCACAGCAGAAGTATCCAAACAGATACAGAAGGAAAGTGACCAGTAAGTTCTCTACTCACGCCAAGCACCAACATTTTGTCAGGAGTTAGTATCTTGTCCTTACAAAGGGATGAAACCACTGATGCATGTGCAAACAGTTCTCACTTCCATGCACAGGTGTGAGAGTCAGTATTCAAAACACTGGCTCAGTCGTGTTTACAAGATGTTAATCAGTTACAATAAATCGTCTCAGTAGGGTAATGGTGTCATGCCCATAGTTGGGCTACTCTATTGCTGTTTCTTGTACTTGGTATTCATACATGTGTTGTCTGGTATTCTGTTTATTATCTTTATTATTACAAAGCAATACATCAATAAAGCATGATATACTTCTACGGAACGTTTTTGCTGTACTCTGCATTCTTTCATATTTCCTTATCTCTCCTTTCCTTCCCACCTCTAGAAAAGACAAACAGTAATTTGTTTGTCTTATGTGCTATTTTATAAATTTATATCCGTGGCCAACGGTGTTTGCTATGGTATGTACAGTTTTGAATTTATATTCCCGTTACTAATCCACTAGGTGCGCTGATCCGGACTGTCAAACCTTAAACTGACAGCGCATGTTGTATGCGTGATGTGCGCCATACGTGTTACTATTCCATACTGGGTCTTGGCCGAGGGAAATGGGGGTCTATGTGGTGGCCCTAGCACTCATATGCTCTCATTGTCATTGGCGGGGGTGAGCTTGCGGCAGCACTGACTGGTGGACATATTTAACAAGGGGTAAATATTTTATTTCAGGCTATGATCACTGGTTTTTCTTATGCAACCGACTAACTGCTTGGAAATAGATGCATGACACTTATACAAGTATACATAAAAATATACAGTAAAAATGTCAAAATTTTAAACCAAAATGGATTCAGATTAGTGAAGAACTGCTGCTGAAAACGTACTATTTATGCTTCTAACTAACTGTTACATTTTCTACGGAATTTCTTCAAGTGTCAGGGATGTGTAACAATCACAAATTCTCGATAAAGAACTTCCAGTCAATACTCTTTCGACGGAGGCGTATCCCCGATTTTCTTTTACGTTGAGATCGGTGGTAGTATAGGAACTATTTGTAAGATTTTAATGTGGCAATAGTTAAAGAATTACCGTCGGGAATATCATAAGGGCTGATAACGTATAAAAAAGAATTTTCATTATTTCACAGATGCTACGCCACCCGAGACTTGTTCTGTCTCGTGTTTTGTCGTAGGAAATGCCGTGACAATACAGTAACTTTTCATGGCGTTTTCCCTGTTATCTTCTATCGTGTCATTTCGTACTGCATTTTGAAATTAAACAAACGATGCCTTTCTAAACTAAAAAGCAAAGCAAAACGTGTCCGTTGATGACTTTTCGTCGTAAACGATCGTTGTTTTCAATGAAGGTGACCACGGCAACGCGTTTGCTGGGTTCTGTCTTTACATGTAACAAGTTGTCGCAGCGCACTTGACGGGAACCAGACGGGAAGCGAGAAGTTGGACCGTCGCTTATATCATTTCAAAAGGAGAGTTATCGCCTCTCGCAACACAAAGATCGCCCATTGTTGCTCTGTATATCAATCACTGACGTTCCAGACTCGTTTATGTAGCCAAACTGGCTGGAATATGGCGATTTTGACAATGCATCTTAAGCAGTTAAGCGAATTTAACATTTCGGATATTCCTCAGATTTTAAACTGACGTGGAATAACTGTAAAGCTGTTAAAATCGGAGCAAATCCCACGCACAATGTCCCATGCACAAAATCATGGTAAATAATACTGCGTATTTGAATTAGTTTGCAAAACTGCCATGGCACAACATAATCTCCCTTGTCACGTTACTTTAAGACACGAACATGTACCGCTTGGTGTCATTACCTGTAAATGAGTAACATGCCATATGATTTTATGCAGAGACATGGAATAACGCATAGAATTTGACCTGTAAACTCTGTCCTCGGTCGCATCGCCGGTACTTAAATGTTTACATTACTTAGAGTAGGAAGTTGTTTTCCGTAATGTATCATTGTTTTCCTCTCATTCATCAGTTTCTAAAATGCCAGTCAAACAGCTGATTTTAACGTGTTTTATCAATACACGGATGTCCATCGTATTCAATCTAAAGATTAAGTTCTAAACAAATGGGGTTAACTTGTTTAAAGATACAGCTCAATAAAATGAGTAAGAATGTTACTAAGGCACAAACGAGTTTATTGGTCATGTAAACATATGCAAAGTTATTCTAAATTGTCCCAGCCCTCATTGGTTTCAATGGGTGTGGTACCTCCCAGTCTCTTCACACCCATTTCAAAGGCTGTTTCACTTTCCCTGAACCACAGTACATTGTACTTTCCCTGAACCACAGTACATTGTACTTTCCCTGAACCACAGTACATTGTACTTTCCCTTCTACAGCCCGAAAACCCTGAATGAAACAAGTTTAGATTTCCCCCGGTTCAGACTGCTATAGGTTTATTTATTACCACAAAAATAATAAATATCTTCAGGGACTAAGGGAATGTCCACTAGGAACACAACGCGTCCAACACTTGGCTGGCGGTGTTTGGAGTCATATTCTCTGAATCGTTCTCTGTCTTGGACTAGGTTGCGCTCCCATGACGAGGACCAATCCGCTTTCATGTTTCACGTAGGGTGGGGCAGGCTTGACTATCTGACTCTCTGGATAATCTGAACCTTGTACGTTGCACAGGCTGGTCATAAAAATATTACTGGTGACTGTTGAGATCAGCTTGAATAGACGCGTGAAACTGCCTCACGACAACTGGTCGGGAATTCCACAAAGTCACCGAGCAGCAAATTGAAGTGATACAAATGAATTCAAGAATTTTTGTATGTCAGCTTCTATATTTTAAGGAACACGACGTTTCACGATATTCTTGATCCTTCCTCGGGTTAATGTAAAAGTAGGATGTGGATAGATAAAACCTTTTCTTTTCTGTTATCAGACTTGTGGCTGGAATGTGTTCGTTAATGAACTGTCGGATATTCTGGAATTTGGTCCAGTTCAATGTATTGCTAGCATATGTCATTTTGAAATCAGGTCAGACAGATCAACAGAAGCAGGAATATCAGCAATCGGAAACTAGGGTAAATGAAAAAGCTAGAATTCGGATGATTAATCAGTAGCGTGGCTTTGGCCTCCTGGATGCCACACTGACATCTCCATATTCCTTCATCTCCTGTCCTTGTTTCGTTTATAACTGCTACATACGTTTTCCCGTCACTTTTACCTCTGTCCAAAAATATATAACTTGGTCTATTGCTTAGGCAGTCGCTTGTCGATCTACACTGAAGGACGGTTTTGTTTTGGGGATCTCTCAGAGTTATGCCCTTGTCACAGATGCAACGTAAAGATGTTGGTTGTCCAAGGATTGCATTGCCATCTAAGTTCAGTGTAGGATACGCAGCTGTCCCTGAAGTGAGGAAACATACACGAACTGATCACTGTTACTTGCAATAACAGATTATTTACAGTGGGAACTTCATAGACGCCCTACACCTTTTCTGTAAATTGTGTCTTTTATCTTCATTGTTGCAACAAATAGGTACAACCTGTAAGCTACTTCTTTCCATCTACACTCACCTACACCAACATTCGAAATTTTTTAGATAGAAATGAATGTTAAATGCAAAACAATTAAAAGTGTAAACACGAAAGTTTATGACCCATGTCCGTTTTTGTCAAACTATGTCTAAAGCTTGAATGTGCGTAATCTGTAATGAGATAAATCCACGTACCTATCGGTTCTTGAACTGTCGGGTCCATGGACTTGCGCTGTATACGTAGCGTGGCTTTGGCCTCCTGGTTGCCACACTGACATCTCCATATTCCTTCATCTCCTGTCCTTGTTTCGTTTATGACTGCTACATACGTTTTCCCATCACTTTTACCTCTGTCCAAAAATATATACCTTGGTCTATTGCTTAGGCAGTCGCTTGTCGATCTACACTGAAGGACGGTTTTGCCTTTGGGATCTCTCAGAGTTATGCCCTTGTCACAGATGCAACGTAAAGATGTTGGTTGTCCAAGGATTGCATTGCCATCTAAGTTCAGTGTAGGATACGCAGCTGTCCCTGAAGTGAGGAAACATACACGAACTGATCACTGTTACTTGCAATACTAGACTATTTACAATGTGAACTATGCCGCTGTGGGTTTCGTGGGATGTCACTAAACCGAATGTAAATGAAGGCTGTCTCGCGTAAAGCGGCCATGCCATACATACGTAAGACCGCGTGGAAATGATCAAGGAAGTAGTACGATATCAGTAAAATACACTGTACAAATATACCTGATGTTGTACTAATGCCCCTGTACCTGACGTTGAACAAATGTGCCTGACACCGTACAAATGTACCTGACGTTGAACAAATGTACCTGCCGCTATACAAATATACCTGACGCTGTACAAATGTACCTGTACAAATGCACTTGACGCTGTAAAAAATGTACCCGGCACTGTACAAATATACCCGAAGATGTACAAATGTACCTGCAAAAAATGTACCTGATGCTGCATAAATGTACCTGACAGTGAACACATGTACCGGACGCTGCACAAATGTACCTGGCATTGTACAAATATACAAGATCTGTCTGGTAGTGGAGCTTGCAGTTACAAATCTATGGCGGGGATAACGTAACCATATGTTGTTTGTTAGTTTTACAATGTTGTTTTACGTTGGATATGGAAACACTCCAGCCATAATGACTGCCGTTTGTAAATACTCAACTTTGAACCAGGCAATCCAGTGATTTATCTCACGAGTACGAGAGCGCATCATTCTCTGGATCCACTTCTTCTGCAGTTTCAAACTGCGTGACGAGCACATTGTGTGTATTTTTATGTGTGTACGCTGGTACATGACTGCTGCGAAGGAAACACATTTTCATGCAGAGCGATAGAAACATATCAGCACAGCCTCCACAGAAACCCCATAAAAGGTGGCTATGCTTGTCGTAAAAGACGACTAATGGGGTCGGGTGGTCAGGCTCACTGACTTGGTTGACACATGTCATCGGTTCCCAATTTTGCAGATCGATGCTCATGTTGTTGGTCACTGGATTGTCTGGTCCAGACTCGATTATTTACAGACCACCGCCATATAGCTGGAAATTTGCTGAGTGCTGCGTAAAACTAAAGTCACTCACTCCACAAAATCCAGGGGACAAAACTACGACTACTCGACATACGGCAATAGTTTTACTGCTGTGAGTGAGAGCGTCCGGTTTTAAGCCGCTTGTAGCTATATTCCAGCAATATCACGGAGGGGGTCACCAGAAATGTACTTCACACATTGTATCCATGTGGGGAAGTCCACGGGCCTTCGGCGTGATGAGCGCACGCTGATACCCAACCGATTGGTCGATTCCACAAAAAATGTGATTATGAGCCACATGCATAATAGTCTTCACACAGGTTGCCAGACAGTTCAAATACATTTACAGTTTAACAACAAAAACTTAATTCACTATTCAGTAACGAATAAAAGTTCAGCTTACCCTTAACAGTAAAGAAGAGCAGCGCCATATACAAACTTATTCCGTCCATGCCTTCCGTATCAAAAGACGATTACTGAGCTGGATCTAATATTAGCACGGCTGGATTTCCATGACGTCACGCTCAAGGAAACGCAGCAACAGTTTGACGATATTGTTTTGCGCTCACCAAAACCAAAATGAGTCACGGTAAACACGGATACGGATATAATACTAGTATATATATTATATTTCATGATGTAATAACAAACTCAGCGCAAAGTTGTTCAAGCCTAAGCTAAAATGGGGGAAACAGGTTAACAGGTTACCTTACCCTCCTTACTTTAAGCGAGATATATTGAACATAAACTTGTTAACAAGGAAAGTATTCAGTGAAGTATTGTGGCGAGGAGTCTCCATTCAGAAGTCTTAACATGTATGCTCGGTGTGTCGAACTGATTTGTAGATTTGATTCGGAAAAATTCCACAGAGAGAGAGGCACTTTCACAGCGAGCAATATACGCTATGGTCTACTTAACAAGAATAGTTGTTATCCTTGGTTGAAACTAGTTTACTGGATGTCTGGTTAATAACGTGTATTGCAGAGGATACTCGCCTAGGATTTGTACCACGTGCACATCTAAAATCAGTATTATAGTGCGCAGGTCAATATGTCAATGTGTACGGGTGGGGGTGGGGGTGGGGGGGGGGGGGGGGGGGGCATGGGTACAATGTGTGAAACCCATTTCTTGTGCCCCCCGTCCTGATGTTGCTGGAACATTGCTAAAGCGGCGTAAAACTAAGCACACTCACTGTGAACGTTTGGTGCACTCTGGGTGAGAATGTGGTTGCACCAGGTTGTGAGTTAAATATGGTGTCCTAAAATTGCCATCGTGTGGGGCGTGAAAAACAACGACGTCGTGAGTCTTGTGTTTATATGTATACCAACTGCGCAGAACGATGCCGATGCTGTTGATCTTTGGATTGTCTGGTCCGGATTCGACTACTTACAGACCGCCGCCATATAGCTGGGATAAACTGAATTCACTCACTTGTATGTATACATACAGTACTATGAAGGATGCGTGTTTTAATAGATAGCAATTTTCTTACTTTCGGACGTGGCAGCCGTACAAATGTACACTTATCACGGGTACACAAAGTCCATTGTCTAGACTACAAGTTGTCCGACTCCCAATTTGCGTGTGGAAGTCGCGGTGCTGGGTGGTTTAGGCTTTGTGTGCTGGCGAGTAGGTGCCTGACTGGGGGTGTGGGTTCGAATGGGTTTCAGTCCAGTAAAACTACTAGAATCTATACTTTACTGAACAGTTGTAATTCCAGATTAACACGTGTTACTGCAGCAGTTCTATTTACTTTCCTTAGATATAAAGGACGTTTTCCGTTTGAACGCCCTCAAGAAAGTTTGATATTTTTGTCACAGAGTAACTTTATGACAAAGTGTTATCTTTCAAGATTTCAAGATTTCGATTGCTTCACTTATGTAGGTTCATCTCATTTTGTAGTTGAGGATACTTTAGACTACTTTACAATGTGACACAGGTTTTATTACATTGCTTTATTGGTCATCCCCTTGACCGTGACTGATATGCCAAAAAATAGCCCAAGGCATTGTCATTGTTTCTGCCCATTGTTGTCTTTTCGCCTGTCCACTGTTGTATATTACTATATGGCATGTATGTTCATATCTATACAATACTGTTAACAGTACTCAGTGGCTCACTCCTTAAAACAACACAGTAAAATTATTTTTTTAACAGACTCACTCAGCGGGCTCCAAGCAATAGAAAACCAAACACTCCAAAAGCCAACCTAAACGAGATACTGAAAGCCACTTGATGTTGATGTGCCGGCCAAGCAGCTAAAGCGGCATTTAAACTCTGAGAAGTGAACTCTCATGTAAACATGCCCCTATCGGGGAATACATGTACAAAACGTTTTTAAATGTACAAAACAATTTTAAAAATTTGGTTCTATCTCTTTCCGTCATCTTCCTTTACAGATATAATATAATGTTCCTAAAGTAAATAAAAAAAATCAAAACCTAAACTAAAACTACATAAATAAAAAACCCAACCAAACAGACAAATGAACACTGCAAATGAAAAAGAAACACCCGAACACTTACTTCTACACTCCATACACTATCGAGAACACTAAACTGTGCTCCACAGTACGCTGGACACAAACACCCCAATGCCCGCAAAATAAAACCAAAACATTCAAAGCCATTGTCATACTTCTAGCCCAAACTGGCTCTTTAGGTCGGTTATATTCAACTGGAAAACTGGTCGTTAAATAATTCAATTTAATCCTATTCCATGTTCGGATGACACATCCATACAAAGGTTTGAGTGCAAGACGATGAGCGCGTGTTTCAAAGGTATTGTAAACATTGTATGAAAAATTAAAAAAAAAATACCTGCAAACAAATTCAAATCACACATAGCATGCACATCCAACAGTATGTCCGTTTATCTAAATGGGTTACAATCCCGTTCTGTGTTAAGGTCGGTACAATAAAACATCCATGATAATATCCACGAAACAGTCACATACGTCATGTGGCTGATGTAAAATCTGTATAAAGAAATGGAATCACAGTATCACAAAAAGTCCTTCTTCACCCAGATTTGTTCATGTTACATAAAATGTTTCCAGGCGGTCTACGAACACGATTGATGAGACAGGTAGGGTGAGAGTGTTGTGTAAACATTGGAACACACACTCATGACGTCATTACTGTAAACTGGCAATTTCCACACACAACAGAACCTGGCTAATCACGACTGAAGAGTTCAACACATCAGAATTACAAATATCCCCATTATCGTTGCATTTTACAAATCAAGACTTTTGTCGCATTTGTGTTTACAAACTATACTCCTGAGCCAAGGTAAACTCCTTTACATGTACCCGTATTCCAATTCACATTTGTACAGAATGCATCTTTATAAATTGACTCTCTTCGTCACCTTCCTTCCTTATTGTGCCAACAAACAAGCTGAAGAACAATTATCTGCAGTAAGCTCGATTGCAAGTTCCTTTCACCAGAAGTAGTTGTAGGCCATGCAGTCTCAGGGAGTAAGGTTGTAGTCCTTACATTCACATTCAGTCGAAACATTTTCACATCCTCGCCATTATTCCTGCAGATCCAGTTACCATCGTGCTTCAGTTTCACTGAAGGTATAGTAAACACGAAGGTGGTTGTGTTGCTCAGACGTCTTTCAAAGATGTGGCCATGGACACTGTCGATACAACTGTTGTATGATGCGCAATGCAGGCCAGTCAAGCCGTCTGGCTGAATGACATTAATCATCCCATGTGGGTCTTTCAATGGACAACTCAGAGTAATGTTTGAATCTTGTCCTGCTGTGAACGATTCTGCTGAAACTGAAGATATAGAACGTCTCTTGAATATAAAACAGTGCTCACTCTTTCACCCACAAATGAGGAAACATATCCGTCATTAATCGTTATTTCTTAGACGTGCACAAGTCTGTAAGGTATTAATTCATAATTAAAATGATTATTTGTAGAAATATATAAATAACAGTCTTGTTGTACTGTTCGATGTACTGTTTACTTATCTGCTCTTTCAAGGATAAAATTACGTTGCATCCACGGGCTCAGTTTTCAGTACAGCTTTGGAGCAAGGCCAGTAATTTGTGTAGAACCAGTTGTTTTGGGGCTGTTCGTCTGTTTGTTTTGTTTGGTTTGTTTGGTTGTTTTTTTTTTGTGGAGGTGGGTGCTGGGGTGCTGGGGGATGGGGGGTGGGGGGTGGGGTGTTTGTTCTGCTCATATGTAAGTTGATCATTGTATTTCCAAATAAGGGCCATACTTTGTACATAATGACAAATCAGGACATGTTAATCCATGCTTTAAGTTGTGACAACCATTGGCTTGGATTTTCATTCTGGTACTATACCTCTCAACTTTCAAGGCAGCAGTGACAGATTATTAATGACAAACGTCCTTACTAATTCAGCTTATGTAAACATATACATGTCTTTGAATGAAACTGGTTCAACAGCTTGACGTTTGCAGTCTCGTGAATACCAAATAGGTTGAGTTTGAGATCTAGTTGAAACTCATGACATAAATGTTGTCTAAAATGTGCACAGGTTCAGAAGAGAGAAGGCATACCAGTGGACATTCAAAATAAACATGCACAATCGATTCACTTTTGTTATTTCCTCTTTTACCAGTACTGTGAAACTGATTTTAAACAATATTAGTACAGATGCTACAATGAAAATCGTGTAACTTGATATCTCTGCAGCATTGTTTAGGAAGACAAAACATTCCCTTTAGTTTAACTCATTTAAAGACATTTGCTGCCATTTACTGCAGATATCAGGGAGATAATACGTGTGCATAATTTGGACATAATACAGTTATATCTTACGAGATACAACTGGTTGTTACTGGGAAATGATTTTTAATAGAATGTGATCACAGCCGACACGAAAACAAGTGCACATGCATTTAAACCGACGACCTGAACACGTAAATGACACCTCTTTGGATGAACTTACGTACAATACGTACCCAATCACATAAATCATGCTGGTGGGGACAAAACATAATTATACTTACTTGATTGATGGTAGTGTGAGTGATATATAATCTTACAAGTTTTACACTTTCTCAGATAAGTACAGTTTCTGGTATTTTAGGGGGCTGGATCCCAGCATAAGTTGTAAGTATATATGTAGTAAGGAAAAATGTCAATGAGAGTCACGGAGTTGTTAACGAAGCGGTATAAAGAAACGGTTGTGATTTTGTGTGCAATACCAGTCGTAACCGCAACATCTCACGCAACAGACCAAACACTCTTCCCAGGTTATTATAATTGCTCATGCGGATGATTAAGGGTCTTTCATCTCTGTGGCTCTGTATATATTATTTTGCTGTTGGCCCAAATGTAGATAAGATGTTTAGGAGATAAACGTACTGTGTTTGGAAAATCATAGAATTTTGTTATATACCTCTGATTTTCAAACGCGGTACATTTAACTCCATCCTACCATAACTCCATTATCAAGATTTAAGAAAATACACACGTACTGTGTTGGATAATCAGAGGTATATACGTGATAGTATACCACTGAATGACTTTAATTAACCAATCACAATCCAGCATTTACTGAAGTCATGGTAGAATAGTATATACATATTAATATATATATAATGAAACAATCGTTTCAGTACTAAGACCTTAGGATGACGTACGATTACTAAAATGGAGGTATATTGTAACTGGACATATTTATCATTATTGTCAGAGACCAGAACTTCACCAAACATCTCTGATAAATTTTCACATGTATCAGGTGACAGCAACATGGCTATCAATCTGTCTCTTGGACAAGCATATGTACAGACATTCAACATGGAAAACATGTCGAGGGCATATAAAATTATACAGGGCGTATCAATACGAATGGGGACTTCAGGAACGAGAACATTTTGGCTGATTATGGTTAAAGCGAAGACGATTACCCAAATAGGTACAATGCGTCAAGCCCATTTCTGGTGTCTCGTTTTATTGCTGGAATATTGATAAAATTGGAGTAAAACTAAACTCACTCAGTAAAATATCTAAGGTAGAATACGATCTGGAAATATCTAGGTTACCCCTACACAGCCATCCGACACATTCCTGTCCTATAGTTTGTAATAACCTGTTCATAGCTTTTGGCATTATGACCTGCAAAGCTAGTATGGTAGTGATATCTTCTTATGCAATACATATATTGTAGTTTTAAAAATATGAATGTCAACATAGGAAGCCTCCGTGTCTATCTTTCTGACGAAGTAAGTGATCTATTTAGAAGGGCATCTCATATTTTAGGATCTCAAATTCTTATGATCAAATTCGTGACATTTGTTTGAACCTATCCGCAGCAAGGAAAACTATTTCTTCATGGTATTTGATATCAATTTTTATTCGTCAAGGGTTGAATCAATAGGAGACACGAGAGCAGACTGAACAGTGTAACTGTCCGGAGCCATGTTAGATACTTCATTCAAGGCAATATTTAAACGATCATTTAGTCCACATGTATGTGGCCTCTGCGCACTGAGCATTGCATAGCTAAACTTCTCAGTGCGCACTGAGCATTGCATAGCTAAACTTCTCAGTGCGCACTGAGCATTGCATAGCTAAACTTCTCAGTGCGCACTGAGCATTGCATGGCTAAACTTCTCAGTGCGCACTGAGCATTGCATGGCTAAACTTCTCAGTGCGCACTGAGCATTGCATGGCTAAACTTCTCAGTGCGCACTGAGCATTGCATGGCTAAACTTCTCAGTGCGCACTGAGCATTGCATAGCTAAACTTCTCAGTGCGCACTGAGCATTGCATAGCTAAACTTCTCAGTGCGCACTGAGCATTGCATAGCTAAACTTCTCAGTGTAACGTAAACTGCTACTTCTTCACTCTTGTAATGCATAAAGTTTGTGAAAACCTCTAATAGAAAGGCTGTTGAAGATCCAAACAGATATAGGGCAAATACTGGACAAGTCTTTCCACCAGATGACGGGCATGTTGCAAATAGATGGGAAATAAGAATGGTAATACATTTAATGAATACTTTATTATTAAATTAAGTATAGGTTTCTATAGCGTTGTGAGGCAAGATTGAACCACTGCAGCACGGAACAGGTCTAAATACTTCTGATGAGAAAAGTCTCTGTATTCGTCCAAAGAATGAGTAAGCGGTAAATATCGTGTCAACAACACAGATGTTGTTGATAAGCGGCTGACGCACTGCAGGCGGATGGGCTTAGATATCTCATTATAGGCTGACATTATATTACTCATCGAGTCTGAAGTGGGTCAGTGTTGCACTACAGTTACACATTTACCACTAAACATACCAGTATTTACAAAGATAAACAAATCTGGTGACATTCTTACCTAGAACTTTCACCATTAAGCACAAAAGTAGCAGATTCATGATCTGTCTGCCCCAAATGAGCGACGATGACTGTGCCGACTTTAGAAACATGAACATGGCGGAACTACGTGACTGTGGGGTATGTGTGTACTCCCATTGTATAGAACCTGCTCAACGGGTGTGTTATATTGTTGCCAGGCGTTACTTCTACATGCATGTAATGCGTATAATGTTATTTGGGTTTGTTTAAGGTCGTCTGCAACTTGTGTTGACATTGCTAATGTGAGATAGTATGGTGTGGTGTGTCCATGTTTAATGTATGGGCCTTCATAACCCTTAAATGTGATCTATTTTGCAAATCCTTGGCAGACTGTATTAATATAGGTTGAGATTTATTTTACGTGGTTTTTCCTTTCCAGGTTTGCTTGTGCTTTTTTCACATGCAACAACAACGGCAACAAGAAGTTTACAGGGTGAACCTTTGTTCTGATCCTTAAACATGTGAAAACTTTGATGTGGGTGAAGGTCATCTTGTGAACATTCACTAAACGGTGACTCGCCCATAGTCACGATGTCTCCCGAGATTAGAAAAGACACAAATCTGCTTACATTAGCAATCGTTTTTGATTGATCGACAGGTTTTTATACATATATTTTCAAATGATACAGCAGTCTGTCAAAGTTTTCCACGATGAAACCCAAGGACAGGTCATTCATGGATACGAGGCCTTGGTCGTGGTCGTGGTCCTGGTAGCAGATGCTTGTATGAATGGGGGACACCAAGGGGCAGTCATCAACTTCATGCCAGTTTCATTAAACTATTCATCTGTCAGGGGCTCAGCCAAGGGTTTACCACACAAACAACTGCGTAGATCGGTGTGCGTAGATTCCGTATCCTCCATCCACATGGAAGGCGATGCGCCCACAGAGGCTTGTCATATATACATACGTACCGTGAAAGAAACTGAATGACTTAAGTAAATGTACAAGGACACCTTGGCGTCGAGTGAGTGAGTGAGTTTAGTTTTACGCCGCACTCAGCAATATTCCAGCTATATGGCGGCAGTCTGTAAATAATCGAGTCTGGACCAGACAATCCAGTGACCAACAACATGAGCATCGATCTGCACAGTTGGGAACCGATGACATATGTCAACCAAGTCAGCGAGTCTGACCACCCGATCCCGTTAGTCGCCTCTTACGACAAGCATAGTTGCTTTTTATGGCAAGCATGGGTTGGTGAAGGCCTGTTCTACCCCGGGACCTTCACGGGTCCCTTGGCATCGAGGCGAAAGACTACACTTCAGTTATCCTTTGTGTACTGTCTGCGCAGATAAACGCAGGTACCGGGCGGGCGGGTGGTGTGGTGTGGTGTGGTGTGGTGTGGTGTGGTGTGGAATAGTATTTTGCTAGTGTGCGTGTGTGCGTGTGTGCATGCGTGCGTGCGTGCATCCGTGTGTTTTCCTGTTGGCCCCGATTTTGTCTGGTGTCATGTGGCCTCTTTCACTCTGTTGGCATTTGTCACAGTATATGAGTTTTATACGATGTATACATTTCTTCTTCATTGTTCCTATGCTTCAGTAAGTTCTACCTAGGGACGAGTCCACACTTACTGAATGTGCGCAGGTACCTATAGATGCATAGGTACCAATAGGTACAAACCTGCAGAATACCGAGTCTCTATTCGCTGAAACAAATGCCACTGGAAGAAAAGGCTAAATAAGCGGATAGGCCTATACTCACACGCATAAGAAACGCAAGTTTTGCTACCCAAATAGGAAACAAACCCTCAAGTAAATACGAGTGTTGTCACATAGTGAAACCTGATGGTATTATCAATGATTTTTGCTGCGCCTTGGGGCGCACGAGTACGAAAGAATCATTAGAGCGCACCATACCAATGAACATGCACATGCACGAATTGTCACCATCATTAGTGGGTATAAGACTGTGCGCATACTAGTAAACTGGACATATCACCCCTTGTTCAACAATGCCACGCTTAACTCAGATTGAGTGAAACCATGTTGGCGGACGTTTGGAAGCTGAAGAGTCTGTCCAGGATGTCGCCAGTCATTTCATCTTTAATACAACCACGATTTACCATCTCCAGCATCGATACAACGCAACATATATACTGCCACTGATGACCTCTCCTGGTACACACACACGACTCCTTTTGAATTAAGAAAAGTACAAGCAGTGAATCAACTAACAAAATCCTCTCGCCCAAAGATTCCTTAGATCACATATGTGACAGTAAAGTCTTTTAGTACACCCTCGATCATTCAGTCATGGCACGTGGCTTGTATGCAGTATATAATTTCCGCTTTCGCCTTCATCTTCATATTTTCTGTTTTACACGTTATCGGAAGGGTTCTTACAAGCTCCTGTGATTTCTTGAACTGTGAGATGGGTAATTTTGTTGCTACAATAATTGATCACATTACATGTATGAAAGCAGTTTCAGTTGACGTACATGTGAAGCAGTGTATCATTTGTGTGACATACATGGAAAAATGCCCATCCCTTCCTGTCGCATGCATTGGCCTTTCAAGTAACTGTGAACTAAATATGAACATTTTCTGATCTAAAAAGTTTGCCTGGAATGAATATAATACTGTCAGCAAAAGGAAAACATTCAGTCTTGCGTTTTTCAGCATAAATGCCTGTAAAATGTAGCTCTTCTAGCAAAACCCAAAGTCGCTCAGTAGGAGAGATATTTGCAAAATTATAAACTTTCTTGTATTTAATGTTGATCATTACATACAAATCCACCTTATAATCAGTTGGTGTTGCTTTTGCGTGTGAGTATATCTATATGAATGCCACTGATGAGACAGGATGTGCGAGAAATGCGTGTTAAGCATGTGCTTCCTTTCCGCGACTCAAAAACGGAAGTATCTGAATCGAGGTTCCTCCCATAGCAAAATAGCCAACAACAAACAAACACAAGATTCACACAAAAGAAAGGAAAAGACCAAAAACCAAACCAAAATTTAAAAAAGACCTCAAAATACATCAAAAACAAACAAACAAACAAACAAAAAAAAAACCCAAACGAGGAATTCGGATCCTGTAAAATGTGTTGTGGCCGGTTTAAGTCTGTTTTTAACGTCAGAGTTAGAATTGATTTTCAGCAGCCCATGCTTGTCATAAGAGGCGACTAACCATAGGGACTTGCATCCTTAGAAACGGCGTTCGAAAGACATATAGGTGTCTAGACCCGACCCTAGTACTATATAAAGGGATTGGCCATTCCCAGTGTATATTTTATTTCCAACCAATCGGACGGCTCGAGACTGTTTGTGCGGATCTGCTCAGGTCACTTGAATGTCAAGGTCACTAATGGCCAACAAGTGAGTATGAGTGCCGGCGATTTTGGTGGCAATTCTTGCTTACTGTCGAGAAAGTGACATGTAGATGTTGCAATAAGTTTTCCGACCGCAGCCGATCGAATCAAGCCCAAAGCTGGTGCTGTCAACGTGGCTGGAAAATAATTGTGAGTGCGTTTAGTTTTACGCCGCACTCAGCAATATTCCAGCTATATGGCGACGGTCTAAAACTAATCTGCACCAGACAATCCAGCGATCAACATCATGAGCATCGATCTGCGCATTTGGGAACCAATGACATGTGTCAACCAAGTCAACGAGCCTGACTACCAGATCCCGTTAGTTAATCGGCCCTTGTTACGTTTTAATTAGCAACGTGAACCTACAGATTTACTGTAAATCAGTCTGAAAAAGAACTCTGAGTGAATTCATCAAACTACAGATTGATGTGAAACAGTTTCTAAATCACTACAAAGGAATTACAATGGCAGTACAAGATAGAGTGACAGTACAGATTCAACAGCAATACAGGAGAGCGTGGAAGTATCCTGGACTATGAAGTATATGGCGTAAAGGTAGTGACAATAGCTGGAAAGGCCGTGACGGTGTTACTGCTACTGTGTTAAAGAAATTTTGACGAAAAAAGAGCGTTGACACTCAAGTAAAAATGAAGCGGCAACCAGGTGACAATTACCTGATAAAGGCGCACCCTTCACAATAGTATCTTATTCACTGGATCAGGTCAAGCTGAACTACCTGTTGCGTGTACGGCAAGTGAAGGACAATTCGCCATGCAGAGTTGTGTCCCTTACGTCACATGCCATTTTTCTGTTACTGGTTATCGTTAAGCCTGCATCAAGAAGAATTACCCTTTTAAGAGCTTCCTGCTACCTGCCACATCTATTATAAAACTAGAAATCTTAACGACAGAAAGATGTCTTGGGCGATGCAGACGCACACATATATTGATCTTCCTCGAAAGTTACACTTAAGAAACCAAGGAATGTATATATGTTTATGTAATATTAACCAAATTATATTTCGATCCTACAGTTTGGGATTAGTTTTTTTTCTTATACCGACGGCACCCGATGCGCGATAATTTGAGGTAAAATGGTGGATACTTGCATACTTATTATTGTAGTATTCACTCACTCAGTCACTCACTCACTCACTCAGTCACTCACTCACTCAGTCACTCAGTGATGACCCAAGTCAGTAAGTATGTTATCACCTTGTTAGCAAGATTGTATTACCATCCTAATAAGTATTAACTGAAAGCCTCATGCTGTGGGCCTGGAGGAACACGTGAAGCGTCTGACGTTAGAAACAATGGCGGAGGAATAAGATGGCAGCGTCTGTAAAATCCTTGTGACGTTGGTGGATGGCCATTACTCCAGAACGTCCACAGAAGTCTCAGCTAGGTTTCCGCGTATTTCGTTGCAAACATTTGAGATCGATAAGAGTGAGTGAGTGAGTTTAGTTTTTCGATGCATTTAGCAATATTCCAGCAATATCACGGCGGGGGACACCAGAAAATGGGCTTCACATATTGTACCCATGTGAAATCGAAACTTTGAGAGTGGGTCAAGTGTGGTTGCTATAGGAAGGATTTTAATATCCCTGACAATGGAGGGTGGTACACAGTCTGCTACAAATCTCACAACATTATCACTAAACCGACAAAATAGTAAAGCCTGAGAAATCTGGATATATTCTTATCATACAGACACCCAAAAAAGATTACTGTTTATCAACGGAATGATTCAGTGTTAGTGGCGCCATTTCATAATATGTTTTTCAACTTAGATGACCAGAATGGAAATGCATGTTGTAATAATAGCTATGATCTATGATCGTCGTCAATGACGTCGTCCGTGACTACGATGTACAGATCTGGAGCACGGACGGACCAGGAAACAAGCTTAACAACTCCAGCCATAACAGAGTGAGCGAGTTGGGTTTTATCTAAAAGTATCCACTTGGTTGTATAGACATTACATTTCCAAACTGCACAAAAAGTCTCTTTGTGGACGAGTTATGCGTGTTTGAAAATACATTTTCGAAACAGATTTCTCGTCCAGGCGTTTCTTTTTTGTTTTTGTTTTTTTGATATTATAATTCGAAAATTCTATTTCAGCTTTTTAGTTGAATGTCTTTCTTATATCCGTGCATAAATTATCGGCCCTTGCTAATTTCCCTGTTGTATCCTGTGTCATGCGATAGCTCTGGGTTCGTATCACGGACTCGATAATACTTCGTTTGCGGTTATCAGTGGCCTGTCTGCGGTCGTGGGTTTAATAAATACATCTGACTGGAAACGATACAGCCACAATTTGCCGTCAACCCAAACACAATATACAGCTCCATCTTGTAACTACCACATCAAACTTTTTAAAGTTGAAAGTTTCACTGCACACGGTGACATATCATTAAGTCACATGGATCGTTTTATGAAATCAGGAAGATCATATTAACTACTTACAGGGTGGACCAACGCCGGTTGTTATTTAATCAGGCCGGCAGTTTCAAATATTTGCAGGCCGATGTGGCCTTCAGTAAAGTATCTGTCTAATTTTTCAAATGAGGAAAAATCAACTGGAATCTTTCCATGATTTTTTCTTTATTAACGTTCTTGAATCATTCATGATCCTTCATTTTACGATAACTTCCAGTTTCACTTTCTAGTATTTCAGCGCTTTGCGCATAGGAATGTCAACATCAGTCTTTAACAAATAGAAACATCTGTGCGCCATGGTATGCTCTGACTGTGTAGAAACAGTGAGAAACTGTGAACATTGTAGTTTTCATTGGTTTACTTTTAACAAAGTGGGCCTGTAGACTTCATTCAGGGCATGTAGATATTAAAGCTTGTGGGTAATGCGACCGACAGTTGCGTCTTACCAAAACACCTTGGAAGACGGTACTCGTTGTTTCATGTCTTGGGCTCGACATTCTGCTGTAAAAGCCAAGACTCTGAGCAGGGTACCCACAGTAAAGTGTCGCTGTGTATGTAACTCTACAAAACCGCAATTAGTCGTCACTAGTGTAAGTAACCACATTGTTAAACACACACTCGATCGCACTTACTCACTCACAAACGCACGCACGAACACACGCATATATAAGGTATATCTCGTTTCACCGCTTTTCACCTTCCCTTACGTCAGAGCTCTTCTAATCGTTATAATTATCCTGAGGCGAAACCGTGTAGAGAACCAACATTCTGATACTCAGATCTATTCATACAGATTCTAAAGCAGGTTGTTATCAGGTACCCTGTTTATTACAAACGTATAACAAAAGCTATCTTGTTCGCTGCCTTTTTATCACCAAGGTATTTAAAAACATATCAAATGAGCTAAAGCTTGTTGTTAGCATCAATATTATATAGTTTATAAAACAAATGAGGAGTAATAAAAACGGATAACTGTCGAGAATAAGAGTTATGATTCACGTATTACCTACATAAATTGTCTAAATGATTCTTTGGAAAACAAATATATGTATAGCGCGTCAAAAGGGTATTCCTATCTGATTATTCGACAGTAGACTGTTCTAAATTGCTCTAGACAAAAATATGCACAACTATTTTCACGACATTGTTATGAAAAGATATAATGCAGATTGCCATTTGAAATATATCTTCATGACATCGGATGCGCAAATATCATGAAGTTAGAAACACCTGCAACCGATAAAAAACACCTGCTTCTTAATATCTCGCCATACTTCGGTGTATACAAGAAGATTGGTAAAGAAGGTCGAGTCCTGTGGGCTATTTGGTTTCAAATGAGCTGCAGATGGTTAGATGTTTATGAAGCATCGTTGCAATTACATTTTCAGCAACACAAGGAACGGATCAAGAAGGGTTAAGGACACATGATTGCTTTGGACAACATTTTTAACTACAGAAGCTTGGTCTAAGGAGCACTAGGCCCCATATGCATGTGCAGCTTACACGAAAGACAAAGTGGTTAGATTTAATATTTGAATAGTTTATCTGATATGTGATCAGTGAAACACAGAATCAGCTTCTTCAGCCGGAAAGAACAATTCTTGCCTAACGTGTAACAATAACAGACACTCCTGTACAAACATATTTTCTGATAGAAGTATGCCTGTTTCCAGTGGATATGTTCACTTCACCTCGCAGAGGATACCAGGCGTAGCAACCATTATGAAAACGTCCGGGATTACACATGATTGTTTCTAAAAAGGTTGGGCCAACTCTCAATACTCTCTAAATATAAAGCTTTGCAACCTATCGATTACACGAAAAAATAGACAGTTAAGCGCCTGGGGTATTCTTCTATATTACACTATAAAGAGAGCAAAAATCAGCAGTGATTGGTAGTAATGTTGTCTGATTCCCTTGTAGCTTTTCTGTGTGCGTGTGCGTGTGCGTGCGTGTGCGTGTTCATGTGTATTATGCTGACACTGAATTATATTCTAGATGTATGACGGCGGCCTGTAATTAAATATATCTTGACAAGACAATGTGATGATGAATATAACAAGCAGCGTTCCACTCAGTCCATGTTCGCGAGTAACCACCCTTGAGTCTCTCCCTAGCACCCGGATCTGTTCTAACCGGACCCCCTCGGAGCAGATATAGTTACTGATTACATGTCTGGACAAGACAATGTGTGTGATGAATATTACAGGGAGCGTTCCCCGAATTAGGGGTATGATAATTCGTCCCAGTCCGTGATTACCCCTCCATTTGAGAGGCCCCTTACCGCCCGGATCTGTTCCACCCGGACCCCCTCAGAGCAGAAATAATTACTAAATTTGGTAGCTCTGAGTATGAATAAAGAATTCATATCCTATTTAGACGGTTGAAACTTATTTACTTTGGCTCTAGTTGGAGTCTACAGGTAATTATTGGAAGTCAGCGGAATGTATATTCACGAACCCAATTGCATTCTCCTTTTTCTCGTTGGGAATTGCATCACAGTGTCTCGGGCACCTTAGGTCGCAGTAGAAGGGTGCGTCTCTTGTGCCGTCGGATCAAATTCCTTGCTGTCGCTGATCACGATTCCAGGCTCAAGATGGTGAGGTGTAACTGTATGATGCGACCCTAAATCAGCACGCTCGGTTTAACTGAAAGTACAACTCAATGTTGACCTAAACTCGCCCACACTTTTTTTTTCATTTTGTGTCTTATGGTGACGAAATCAGTTGCGCTCCTTTGCTTCACACCGATGTTAATAGAAACGACAAAACTCTCTCTGTATCCATGAGAAATCTCTAAAAGCAGAGTCGATTGTACAATTCGACTGCACCATAAGTATGTATTGGTGTGACGGCATATTCAACAGTATTAGCATTCACTGAAAACGGCGGTCGTCATGGACGAAGTATACTCCTCTGAAAGAAATTAGGCCCGAGAAAGACGCAAATTACAATGATTAATAGAATCAGCTGGGTAGCACAGAAGGATTGATCAGCATCGATCAGCTCCTGCACTTCTGTCAATCCGATGTTTGTCGACATGTACACGTGGGTTTGATCACATTAGTGTATGCAAACTCGCACCCACACATTCCACAACTTAAAACCATACAGAATGAATAACGACTGAAGCCAGAGACTAGGTGAACATCCTCTCTGAAACGCCACACTGGATGAACATGCTAAAATAATTACCCACACCTGAGGTTAGTGCCCCTAAAGACCTGATAGCCGGTTTAGTGCCTTTGACGACGTCAACGTTCCTAACGATGCCTAACGGTGCTCACTCTATCATCCATCGGTTTCTCTTACCCACTTTTGATTAGTAACTTTCACCATGATCAGCTGAAATATTTGATTTATTTACTGACAGACCTGCACAAAATCAAAGTTGAGGGGACAGTGGCATGTTTTGATTAATTGCAAATGGTCATAATTTTACTCGGGGGCGGAGGAGTAGCCTCCTGATTACAGTGTCTGCTCCTGAGGCTCAGCACCGGGTTCGATTCCCGACTCGGTACTATGTCTGGAGCCTATTTCTGGTGTCCCCTACCATGATACAACTGTTATATTGGTAAAACCAATGTAAATCCATTCTCATTCACCCCTATTACTCTGTGGCCAGAATTATGAAGTTGTTCTAAAGCCAATGAAGAGAGAATGAGTGAGCTGATTTCAGCCTCTATATAGAGATTACACATGCATGCTTACCTTGACTTAGATATGGGTTGGGACGTCTGTCTAGCCTGGGGTTGAATCGTCCACAGGAAGGGTGTCCAACATAGATACAAAGAGTGTTACACCAATAGTTTATGTTATGACTAGATGAACACTGCCATATTCAACGCGCACCCAGATCAGTTCCTTGCAGTGTGGACATGTCTTACACCGGTTCCTCTAAAAACTGGATAGCCGTTCTAAAAATGCTTATATAAAATACTACAGTTTTTCTTGGTGGTCTCTTCTCATGATCACTGACTCACTGATGGTTACCAACTTCATCATATAATGGGATTTTTATCTATGAGGTAAACCCAATAAACCTTGTGTCACCACCCAAGAGGGGCCACAATAAGGTCCCTTACCAGGAACTACTTTTAATCAGCTTAATACATCGACGTGGTGACATGATTATGCTACACGCACTTGCTCAATAACGTATACCACCTCCTTGAAAATAATCCTCACTGGCACCAAGAAAAACTGTGATAGAAAAAAAACCAATCGTTTTTTTATGCATTCGGAATTAATGGATTGTTCCTGTTGGTATAAAATAGCAGTGAAACTAACCACCTGTTTCCCTTTCATTACATAGAGTACATAGCGGTCCGAGCGATCAATATGTTCCGGCTAACCTTATGTATCAGCAGTGTATATTATGATAGCACGTTTTACGTTAAAGAAGAGGTATAAATGGCATTTTATGGAGGCCGATCCCATATATTTCTAACTTGAGTTCCAGCTTAATTATACTGTAACAGTACACTTAAGAGCCATAACCATCGATTTATTACAGTTGTGGAAACTGATCCTACAACGTTCGGGAAAATATCATTGAATCATGTTCCAGTAGGTACTATGTAGAGAGCATGGTCATAAGGAGACCTGGCACTGGATGTACCGTGAAAACAGAATGATACACTAGCGGGACGAATATGGTGGTTAACGGTAACACCACACACTGGTAATGTACATTAAACATCAGTGAGTGAGTGAATGAGTGAGTGAGTGAGTGAGTGCATGAGTGAGTTTTAGGCTGTCAAACAGTCAAGTGAAACTTTTGAGCCTGAATCTTTAAGCCTCTAAATATATAAAGTGGCCCGACTGAAATCCGTGTTTGTGTTTGTTTGTAATATCTCAGCTGTGCAGTGATGGACGTAACAACTCTGTGATTGACATTATCAGCAACGATAGGAAGGGATGTGGTGACATTTCTCAACAACCCTAGTTAACCTGACCACCCGTTCCAGTTCCGTTCTCTTTATGTTGGAGGGAGGCCTGAAGTAATGCAAGTTTCAAACCAATGTCTTCTATAACACATGTTATTTCACTGAGACCTAGAATGCTAAAATGTTGTAATACTGACCTATCAAATTCCTGAGCACCAGCCTCTTTGAAATCTTTAAAATGTAAGCACCAAAGGATGTTGGAATGTTGCTCGACATAACGAGAAGGTTGCCTGTTGGATGGTTGAACTAACACATAGTTGCAACGTTTTGTCTCTTTTCATATGTACAACAAGAGCCAAAATTTCTTTCAGTTCTTTCTGGAACAGATATATTTGGTTGAAAAGAAGCATTTACTGGTGTAACGAAACGTGCGGGGGCAGGTGTGCTGGTGTTGATGACACGTCGTTTCTAATACTTTAACTTACGAGTTATTTGTAGTGAGTATACGTAAACTGTCAAGCATGACTATTTCAGAGTGATTCATAAACAAGTCTACGGTGTTTTCAGAATCGTGCACGTGTAACTTTATGTTATATGGTTGCAAAAAATCTCCCACTAAAATGATACCTAAACGTTACGGAGAAACCCTTCTGATTATAACGGAGAAATCTTTCTGACTGTAACGGAGATACCCCTCTGACTGTAAGGGAGAAACCCTTGTGATTGTAAAGGAGATACCCTTCTGACTGTAAGGGAGAAACCCTTGTGATTGTAACGGAGTCACCCTTCTGATTGTAACGGAGAAACCCTTCTGACTGTAAGGAAGAAACCCTTGTGAGTAAACTTTTTTCGGAGGAAGTCATTGCCGGAGACAGGAGTTCTACAGCCATTCTTATGTACAGCTTGATAAAACCCTTTAAATTTTCCGCGATTTCGATCTTAATGAATTAACATACTCAGAGCAGAAAGACTTCCTCGACTGCTTTAAGATACCTTGGAATTTGTTCTCGCATAACTGTGAAAGGTAACGCTGATAGGTCAGGACATTGCTTCCTTGTTTGCGAAAACCCGATATCATCCCTCTTTGATGTATCAACAGAAGCGACAAACCCCTTTCCACGTCCACAAGGAATCTCTGAGTCCGCTGCACGATTTTAACCATATAGTGAGTGTGTGTTTGCGAAGAGGTCAGTGCATCCTGTATCGCCATCCTGCATGACCATAAACACAAGGCTGCTCAGTTCTTTTTCTGAAATATTTCGGAAACGGGTAAAGGTCTAAATGGGGAATTCATTTTTGTTGCTGATGCGTCAAACTTTAAATGTCCTCCGCGTGACCACCATAAAACATTTAAATTCACTTAGACCTAGCATGTTGTAATACTCATCTTCAAACTTAGCAACAGCCTCTTTGAAATCTTTTTTGAAAAGAGCATGCCGAACTCTACCTCAAAATGTAACACTAAAAGATGTTGGAATGTTGCTCGACACAACAAGACAGTTGGCCACTGAAATAGCCACGTTTTGTCTCCTCTTACTTGTAAAACCTGAGTCAAACATTTCTTTCAGTTCTTTCTAGAATAGATATATCTGAGTAAAAAAGACCTCACTTATAGCATTACGTACAATGTTTTGAATTGTGGCTGTAATGGGCAGTGCGCCGGTTGCTGGGAGTTCATTAACCAGATTCGTGGGTGCTTACATAAGTTATTGTAAGTTATGTCATAACCGTCAAGCTCATTTGGGAGGGAATCTCAAAACAGAGATGGTAGAAAGAAACAACATCGATGTCATATGGACACATTAATCGAGTAACCTGCTTATTTGACGCGAGTTCTACGTGGAGAGGACTAAATCATTGAATTGCAGAACGCACGTCAGTGAAACAACGTCAGAATTGATGGAAAAATGGCTCTTGGTGCTGGTCTAGGACAACCAATGCTTAACATGATCTGTGTGCTTTGGTCCAAGATAACAACGTAAAAACCAGATTTTGATCTAATCACCATGAGGTGGGCTGTATATTGTTGGCCCTTGACTTTAGCACGTAATTTCATATTGCATACTTAATGATTGTATATAGCGCTCACGCGTTACAAGTACAACATATGCACGTCGTTAGGTGTAACAATGAACAGATACCTATAAATTCATGTGATAAACTGAATGTGCATCACAGTGCTCAATGGTCAAACTAATGATAGAATTTAACGCACCCTGATACATTTACGTAAAATTATGTAAGTACATGTGTGCAGTTGATAAGCTTTGTTCATTTTTAGGTAAGTTGTCTTTCAAATATCATGTAAGAAAACATAGTCTATGACGTAATCATTTGAACTTATAACCTGTCTGTTTATCGTAATTTAAACTTTGTCAATATTGTGATAATCATGGTGAAGACTAATACCACATGTTTTAAGTATGCCCACATTTTGTCAAATATCGTAATATCAGACTATTATTATTCACCCCTAGAATGATGAAGAATGTCCAGCTGAATAATCTATACCGAAATGTTATTTCAAGTTTATTAAAGCGTGTGTATCACATCACGAGTGTATATACACAAAATGTTACTTCTTGAGTCAAAAAATAATATGCTTAGGCTATTGAAACACAACAACCACACACAATTTCAATTTGAAACATTTTGTTTTGTTTTGTTTTGACCTTTGGTTTAGAAATACATTGCTCAAAAGTACGTTATGATAGTTCACCAAACATTCACCACATTCATTCCACTAACGCACTGCCAAACAGTAATACGGTAATTCCACTAACGCACTGCCAAACAGTAATACGGTAATTCAACTAACGCACTACGTTAATTCGGCCAGTTTGATTATATTGCATGAAATAGAACCTCAGCGGCATTTCCAGCATATACCTGATTTGACTTTGAAAAACATATTCTTCAATTATTCATAGAATATGTGGGTGTTACAATTTCTTCACGGGGAGGTGCGACAGTATGATGGTTAAAGCGTTCGCTCCACGCGCCGAAGCCCCAGGTTCAATTCCCAACATGGGTACAACGTGTGAAGCCCATTTCTTGTGTCCCCGTCTTGATATTGATGAAATATTGCTAAAAGCGGCGAAAAGCTGAACTCACTCACTCACTCTTATCGATCTCAAATGTGATTCCACACCTGTTTGCAACGAAATACGAGGAATCCTAGCTGAGACTAATTACTCATTCACTCACAACAAACTCCACCATTGGTTTATGGTGAGAGAGTCTGGGAGTTGTAACTTACAACCATTTAGTAACTGGTGATATCACACCTGAACCATAAGTGTATTGCATACATGAGTAGCCCGATAATCATTAAACAAATCATGGTTGAAATGCTAGACGCGGTTATAAGAGTGTTACATTTTGTACAGAGCAGGTATCTTGCTTCCATAATGCAAATCTGTTTACTTATCTGTCTATTCTACATGTTCAGATACGCCATCGAAAGAAATATATGTTCATCTCATGTTCGATGAATTGGTGAATTATTCTATGTGGTTAGATACGCCATTGAAAAAAAGATATATTTTCATCCCATGTTCGATGAATTGCATCCTCGATATCTCCAGGGTCTACGTTCTGAAAAGTCTCCACTATACCCTGGACGCATCTACGGGTTGGCCCGATCATTTTATTACCTCCCTTTGCTGACTCCGCTTTCTCACAGTAGCCAATCAGAGTGGCCGCCGTTATAACCGAACTTGCCAGTGTCAACAAAGGTAGCAGGTGCAACTGCGAAGGTTTGCTTGCCGTACGACTCACAATTTGGGGAAATCATACATGCAACTTTATAGGTCCGAAACCTTTTTTGAAACATATGCAAGAAATCCATCTAATACTTTCAGAGAACCTACGCTTGGTTTGTTTGCCAAGTTTAATCGGTTAGAGAATTTAAGAAGCGAAAGTGAGTTGTGATTGGTTCGCTCAACGTCCCAGCGTAGACACCTGATTGGATAAAACTCCAGCCAGGGGAGGTAATAAATTTATCGGGCTGAGCCGTAGATGCATCCAGGGTATAGTGGAGACTTTTCGGAACGTAGACCCTGGAGATATCGAGGATGGATGAATTGGTGACTTGGTGTTTTCGTCCATACTGTAACCGTATGAAGGCTGCCTGTAATTAATTCAATCTGAAGCAAACAATCCAGTGACTGACATCATGAGTATCGACCGAGTATGAGATGATATACGCCAACTTCATTGTCGGTTTCTTGAGACATGGTTATTATACAATCGAGGATATATTCTAACTGGAATGTTCATAGGTAGACAACGAAGTGTGCCATTTCTGAAGTTGGATTTTTGGAATGTTTTGATTAACTGTATAGTTATCTTTGTAATGGAATCTTTACTAGTATTGTCATTTAAATTGTTCTATACATGCATAGATTTGGAAATGACTGAATGCCGATATTCCAAACCAAACTCAGAAATCAAACAGCAATCTCTGTTTAATTCGGTTGAATTTCATTATTAGTAGAAAGAAGCAGTGTGTACTGTAGATCGAAGCAGTATGCACAGTAGATCGAAGCAGTGTGTACAGCAGATCGATGCAGTGTGTACAGCAGATCGATGCAGTGTGTACAGCAGATCGAAGCAGTGTGTACAGTAGATCGAAGCAGTATGTTAGTGGAATGAAGCTGTATGTTTGTAGAATGGAGCAGTGTGTACAGTAGATCGAATCAGTATGTTAGTAGAATGAAGTAGTGTGTACAGTAGCTCAAAGCAGTGTGTACAGTAGATCAAAGCAGTATGTACAGTAGGAATGAAGATTTTTATGGATATCAACTTCTTTATGAGAGAACACAACGTTTCGGAGTTAATGCTTACTCCTTCATCAGGTGTAAGCCTGTGTAAGCCTGATGAAGGAGTAAGCATTAACTCCGAAACGTTGTGTTCTCTCATAAAGAAGTTGATATCCATAAAAATCTTCATTCTTATGTATTTTCACTTCTAAATGACATTCAAAGACTTAGTATGTACAGTAGATCGAAGCAGTGTGTCAATAGAATCAAGCAGTAAGTACAGCAGATCGGAAACAGTATGTACAGTAGATCGAAGCAGTATGTTAGTAGAATGAAGCAGTATGTTAGTAGAATGAAGCAGTGTGTTAGTAGATCGAAGCAGTATGTTAGTAGAATGAAGCAGTATGTACAGTAGTTCGGAGCAGTATGTACAGTAGATAGGGAGCAGTATGTTCAGCAGTATGGTAATAGAATGAAGCAGTTAATGAAACAGACTGAAACAGTGTATTTGTAGGATGAAACAATATGTAAGTGAAATGAATCAGTGTCAATTGTTATTGACGCTTTATGTGAATTTTGTATGGAAGGGAAATAAGACGAATATCCTGGAATGCTAATATGTACATATCATAAACAACCTGGAAAAGGTATTTATGTGCATATTATCACTATCCATCAATGTACAATTTTATATCCTTTATTATCATACATAATGATAAATTGTTATTGAAGCTAGCTTTTTTATGAAAAAAATGTATAGGTTTAGAAATTCTACAAACCACTAACCAGTATGTTAACTGTGTCATTATACATTTTATGACCTAGCGGTCGCATGGCCAAATCATATGTAATAAACCCTGTTGCTGTGAATCAGTGTGTCAGAGGAATGAAGCGTTGTATATGTAGGCTGACGCAACCTGAATCAGTTCTACATTTGAAATGACTCACAGACATATGCAGAAGGGGCAGCGGAAGGGTTAAAGACAAGCTCTTGTTAAAGGCTTTAGCCGTGATTAATATGTACAGTCGACTGCGTGCATTGTACTGTCCACTCTCGAAGGGAATTGTATCGATACACCTCTGTCCATCATATTAACCGTCACTTTATCCTCTTTTTTCTATACTTTAACTGACCCTCTCTGATTATTTCACCAGAGAGGATATTTGATAGAAAGAAACAATTAAAAGAATATGCGATAAGACGACACAGTCTCCTATCTGTATATACCAGTCGTGCGATCTTCTTCGCGAACAGAGTACCATGTCATTTAACCTGATCGTTATGGATCTTTAGAAGTGCAAATGGTATCATATACAGTTTCTTTTAATGAATAAATGTATAAATTTACACAGGCTTGTTCTATCGTCAGATAATGAATTTAGAGTTAATCGTTCAACCGTGTAAAACAACTTACGGTATGATTATTTTCCATATTGATTCTTCATCACACATCTATTTCTGATCATGGCCTGCCATTCTATACCTGCAACCTTTTATAAGGAAGCTGGGCACACAAGCATATACAGATAAAAGTAATTGTTAGTTGAACAAATGTTCAATATTTGTTTCAGTGTTAGAACAGAATTGCGTTATGTTTCACAAATTTTCTACACGGTTGAACAATCATTGGTTTGATTGAAAACATTTTCAGAAAATAGGATATTAATCTTCAACATAGATCATCTCTACCACGTGAAGATAATCTAGGTTCTATATGATGCCAGGTCAGCCGAAATGTTCCGGATAGCGAAGATTCATAACTCAGAGGAATATCCCGGTCAGCAAAACAAATCAGACAAGTGAGTCGTTCGAATATGCTACCTTTTCCCATGTCCAAAATAAACAATGGCATCCATTTTCTCCCATGGAATTCCAATATGTGTTAAAAACTTATTGTACATGTGCACATCAAATGACGTTAACAAGACATTGTTGAGGATTCCTTATTTATCTAAAACGACATAAGTTCTCGTTTTCTTTACCGTGTGTTGAATGTCGAGTGAGTGAATATTGCATAACGCCGCGACTGCAGTGTTGCAGCTATTCGATGGGAGGTTAAATATCGACATTCAGTAATTACATACATATTACTATAAGGTTTACGTGAGGTTAAATATCGACATTGAGTAATTACATACTTATTACTGTAAGGTTTACATGAGGTTAAATATCGACATTCAGTAATTACATACATATTACTGTAAGGTTTACATGAGGTTAAATATCGACATTCAGTAATTACATACATATTACTGTAAGGTTTACATGAGGTTAAATATCGACATTCAGTAATTACATACATATTACTGTAAGGTTTACATGAGGTTAAATATCGACATTCAGTAATTACATACATATTACTGTAAGGTTTACGTGATTGCCCAATTATTATGATAACCGAAAAATATTGTAACAACAGCTTATATGTATGTCTCAGCTTTCTTAGTTGAATCAGTGACGTGTTATAAGGAATGTCGGGGACAGACTTTTTAACTCGTTTGATTTTTCTCACAAATCATTAAAATCAACTTAATTAATCGCATCTAATCAATAAACACCTATTTACAAATGTATTCTATTCCACCCTATTAAATGCAAGCTATCCGATATGTTCCCATATTTAGGTAATTAAATGTTCCCATCACCTAACAATGCAGTTACAGTACTTATTTCTCAAATGTTTGTATTTGTACATGAGTCCCCTGAACCCTCTCTATGTATACATTCTAAGTATTTAGTTAAAAATCTTTTCAAAAGGAACCTAGGCACAAGACATATACTTGTGTTTTATATATTTCACATTGTTTTCACCCACGATTGCGTGTAATGAGTAAGCACTTTTTTAAGGATTATTTCCATCTTGCTCTCAGAATGTGAAATAAGAGTCATAAATAAATCAGTAGATATGACTTTTGAAAAGGTCAGAGTATTTTGTTTAATAGCAGTGTTCATTAACTTACACAGAAAAGAACTTCTCGGCGAAGTAAAGGTACTCACCCTACGAGAAACAACATAAAATAATCATTATCTGCCATATATCCTATCATACATTCTATAACTAGCACTTAAATAGCTTTTACATAATTAATTGCAATAATTGTTTCTTCTAAAACGAGACACGAAAACTGTAAACGAAAACCGAAAACCAAATTGATGTAATGGCACGACTCAAGAATTTCCTGACAAGAAAATTTAATCTCCGATGAGAGGTAAATGAAAATCGATAGAAGATCGTGGTATAACAATCCGACCTACGACTCTCGACAATGAAGCCCACCAGCCACAACCCGGGGATCAAACCCAGAAATAAAGGGCGAATGGCCTAGCCAATTATTCCTCAGCGTTAATGATGTCGAGGAGATGTGAATCGAAATGAAAAAGTTCATACAAGTACTTCCAGACACTTTGTAACGATACTCCGGACAATTTGCAAAATGCTTCTACCAGCGGCGGTATTTATGAGGGGAATTCCTTTCTTAATGTTGGCAGCGTGTGTCGTCTTCCCCCCTAATATGCCTATCAGTGAAGGGTGTTAAGATGCATTAGGATGTACATGGCATTCACAGCGGCAGATCAAGCTATCAGTACCACTGGAAGTAGAACCAAATCGAGAATTCTGATTGGTCAATGGATGTATCCATGTTATTTAAAGGAGATTCTGCTCAGGATTGCTTTATTGTGTGTCATGTGTTAATACCAAATGTCGGATCACTGGTTCGGTGGGACACTTCCACGTGTCTGCCTGCAGGATACAATGCGAATGGTAGCCCTGGATTAAGTCTGTAGGGAACCTTTCAGGAAGTCATGTTTTTATAACGAAGACATATCCGGATTATGATCCATTGTATGACACCATGCTCAACCCAGGCACAGTGACAAACATGTTCTTATTCATGCTTTTGTACTCTCACATCCCCGTGTCTGGTAAGCATAACTTTTTCGATCTTTTATAAATATTGAGAATAGCAACGTTAAAATCGATAATATTCTGAACCATTGTCGAAAGTAATGTTTTGTAAGTATATTGATCTATGCGATCTCGACGCATTGAAAAACGCTTTTGTCTTGTCAACAATATATCTTCATAGTACTTCTAGTAACAGTAACAAGTCATGAATCTACATTTCATTGTATTTAGTTTTATATTATGGTACCAAATCAAAATGTATTCAAGTATTATTCATTACGTTTCTGCAGAAGTGTAAATGCAGTGTTATTTATTTGGGGAAAATGTATAGCATTGGTAAACAGATATATGGTGAGGATGATAATTGTTCGAGATAGGTTCTATTTGGACTGTGTTTAATTCACAATAGGAGTTAGGCCCGAGACACATATGATGTCCACTCTTGTAATCTTGACGCCGTTGTTGCCACCCTATGAGTTTAATCTTTTAAAGTTGACATCCATGTATCGATTGGCCATGTCCTCACAGAGCGAGCCGCCGTTTTTCATATAAATAAGAACCTTTGAATAGATTGCCGAGATTTCAGCTAAGCAATATAGCTTTATTGCTTGTCATAAACTCAAGCATGACAGCAAACAGACCCGCATTACCTTCACACTTATCATGGCTTTTGAGAAACGCGGATTTTAATTCTATAACATTCTGGTGCTTTCTTATTGAAGTTTTGAACTCAGTAGTGTGTCTGAGTGGCTTCTCTGAGAAGGCAGCAAAAACTCGTAAAACTGAAGTTATTTCACTGCCTTAGATGGGAAACAGGGAGACGTTTAGAGATAAATGGGTTAGATTATTGATTTTTACTGAAGCATATGATATAATCAAGACGCGAAATAAACACCCCATTCAGTTAATTAATGACGTAAATGAATGCGAAAGCGCTAGAAAAAAATCTTTATTCTTCATCACGTCGTTTTAACACTGACATACATTGTGAAATTTAAGTGTGAAAGAACGTCATTATACAGTTGTGCATTTCAAAGCCGTCTTAAGAACCAGTGTTATCATTTGATTGGAGAATATCTTTGAAAATCGTTCATGACGTCATTTCTATGACATCTCATGCCTTGAGATGACAAAAATTGTTCCTGGTATTTCACATCTTAATTTGACGTAAATGCTTTTTAAAGAGCTCCTTTAATTGCATTTATACTTTAATAATTATAAATTGGCACAACTGGCGACCTGTTTTAAGTCGTAATTGACATAATGAATGTTTCCTCATTTCGACATAATTGCGATCATTAACACCGATTGATGTAAGATGTAACATGTAAGAACATGCTCGCACGGGAACAAGTACCAGTTGATCTTGATTAAGAGGGCTTTGTTCTTTGAAGACATGTTTAATCAGTTTATCATCATTCCTTCACCCGACTCATTTCATGGCCCACATCAGACGCGGGCCATTCCTCTGTGACATTCCTCTGAACACATTGTGTTATCATCAAGCCTTGTCCAACCATGAGTGACAAGAAACCATTGGCAAAGATCCCGCGCACGTTAAAGAACTAGCAGGTTTGTTCATGGAATCTTATAAACCGTGTTAACCAAGAAGCGCCGGATCTGATTGAATCAAAGATTAGATTTTCTTGCTCTCTCAACCCTCCCATTTCCATACATTCTCATGTGCCACCACTTTCAGATTTTGAGTTCGCTCAGTGTCAATACAGACGCCCTTTGGGTTCAGGTAATAATTAATTTACGTGCTTACTGGGCATGCCTCCGATTGCACCGTTTAAAAACTATGATTTTCAAAAGGATTATTCTTCGGTCATTTTAAGTAGTGGTGTCGAAGTGAGCTGATTGGATTAGTATTGATGAAGAAGTGGGGAATCCAGGATCTGTCTTCCATCAGGTTCATCAGTATCTTTTTGCCTCCGTTCCTATTTTGGCACATCGTGGTCAGGGTATAATTTGCCAACGTTCATGAGAAGCTTTTTGTCTCATCAAAATTTTGTTAGACAATGCCTGATGTCCTAGACATCATTGTCTACAAGAACAAACTCTGATTTTCTCCCCGCCTTGGTGAGATTCATATATGGAATGTATTTCTTGGCGTGTAAGAAATATTTTCTATAGAATTGGCAGGAAATCTGTAGCTGCTCACTCTCACAAGGAGCATCCCCCTTGGCTGTTTGTCTGGACACGATGAGGTTCTGAATCACAACACAGTGTGTTCTTAGCATATGCTATTGTGTTATTACTGAAAGGTATATAATACGTTTCCTGGGTTGATCTACCGTATCGATTCTATGACGGTGCAGAGCGTGAAACAGTTTAATCGTGAATTTAATGAGTGAGTGAGTGAGTGAGTGGGAGAGGGCGAAGTGTATCGATGTATTTGTAATGCTGGCACGTGAAAGATAAAACAGCTAGTTAGATGAATAGATCACTGAGTGTCACTGCATAGCGTTTTGTGGATGTCTTCTCCTTGAAAGATACACGGACGGCGAAATTTTGAAACGTCAGTCATGGCTTGTGTAGCTTTATCAATACACCATTTTATCTTTTGTCATTTGTTTTCACACCCGTGAAGGTCCGGGTTAGAACACTGATGTTCAGTAACCCATACTGGTCGTAGGAGTAGGTGGTCAGACTCGCTGACTTGGTTGACATCAGTTCCTAATCAGTTCCTAATTGATCGATGTTCATGCTGTTGATCATTGGATTGTCTGGTCCAGACTCGATTATTTACAGACCGATGCCATATAGCTGTAATATTGCTATATTAGCAATCACCACTTTCATATACCTACAAGTATGAGCATGTTGCAACCAGGAAACATTACCTCGAACTAACCTCATGACCAGTGGTTTCTGACACACAGTCCTGCAAAGGGACAACGATCAAATGTGATTCTTTTGACTTTTTGGAAAGTTTCCGATATAATTATTCTATATATAATTACTCTCTCTCTCTCTCTCTCTCTCTCTCTCTCTCTCTCTCTGTCTGTCTCTGCATATATATATATATATATATATGTGTATATATATATATGGCTAAATATAGATTGCAGAAATACATTGTCTTGAATTTACTGATCGTGACTTTAGAAAAAGTACTTGCTATCAGAGTGAATAAAACAACACGTATCCATGTTAATCTGTTACCTGGTAGCTCAATGGTCGCTACATGTCTAGAGTAGTATCAGCAGTCACGCAAGTGGTATCTGCATATTCGTCGCTGTTTAAGTATGAGCGGTGGAGTAGCCCAGTGGTTATCGCGTTCGCTCGTCACGTCGATGGTCCGGGTACAATTCCAGAAATGGCTACAATGTGTGAAACCCAATTCTGCTGTCTCACGTTGTGATGTGATAGAAGCTTAAACCTTAACCCACTCACTGTATTAAATGAAATAGTCTGATAGTTACAAATACTTAGAAACTCCATTTCGTCGTCTTACTGAAATGGTATACGTCATTGAAATGACTTCCTTTAATATCCATATCATTGTTATATCCCCTAAAACAAAACTAAACAGGGTATTATAGGAGTCTGCCGGTTATATAGATTTAAGTAAAATCTTCCTGTCCAGATTTACACAGCTGCCTTATGTATTAAGCATGCATTTCCGACTGCGTAACATTGTAACGCATGCAAAAAGAGAAATAGATTTTTTATCACATGTAAAAACCTTCGTATAATAATCATAATTTGAGTCAGTACACTAATAAAACTCCATTGCACAGAAATATCAATATTGACAGAAGTTCCAACTTTCACCATTATGGCAATTTTGCATTTTAAAGAAGTTAGACTGTTGCTACGGCAACACGTGGGACTTGATTGACACTGATAATGTTTGGAGCTGATACATAAAGCAGTTTAGGGTGGGACTTAACCAGCCTTTTATTCCAGTTTACAAAATGCCTGGATTGGTAATGGCAATTTGTGTCTATCTGTCCATTTTCATAGAATGTTTGATGTTTGATGTTCAGTAGCATATGCCATTCAACTAACTCTTTGTGGTCCATTCCCCTTGTCTTTCGCCCGCTGCGCCTATTTCTCGCCGTGAAGAAGGAGAAATGGGTTTTGTTGAAATGAACAAAAGCAGAAACATTTGCCCCAAACCAACGTTACTCAGTCAACAGGAAAATACCCAAGTTCCCAGAACCATTCCTGACCAGTATTATTACACGGCATGTTGAAGCTTGAATTACAAGTATGATGTTTATTGACTTAAGTACTACGATGGACCCAACGTATGAACTGTACAGACTGTCATCTGGGGTTCGTTTAGCTATGTACTTCTGCGAGCTAATTATGAAAGAAATATATGGTAGTTGTTAACAGTGGTATTGTAACGTTAAAGGGTCATGGTCGTCATCTAGAACAAATATTTGAACCAGGGCACCGTTCACCACTGATCTTAGCACTATGGTGAACTTAACTTCCATTACCGTAACACGTCTTGTACTACAGTCTGCTTCTGTAGAATGAAGTTTTACACTACACATTAAGACCTATGTGTACTGTATCTGACCTGTAATTTGAGTCCTCTACACTCTCCGTTTATCTTGCTCTACTTTCAAATCACAAAATTATACCTATGTTGCATGTTTTGAACTTCACATGCCATTTCAGATGAACTTTTCTAAAGATTTTGTCACATACAATTAAATTTATAATTGAGTGAATGTGGTATTGTGCCACATATATACTGAGAAAAATATATACTTCACAAAATGTAATTTTCCAAAAATATACTTTTTCTGATGATACATCTATGTATCCGAAATGAAATCCCTATCTTTCGACTCCAGAAAAAACGTTAGCCAAACCCACTCAAAGCCATCCATTTGTCGTGCAAATGACGTTAGTGCCAAATCAGGTTTTGCACGTGCAGTCGATCACGTGATCTTCGATATGAAGTTTTCTTCATTTGCACTTGTTTGCATTGGCCTCAAGAATTGAAAAACACACACTTTTAAACCATAGTTCTAACGGTACTTTAAATGCCACGGATGTCAAATGTGCATGGTGAACGTGCCGTTGACATGCTGCAAGCGGGAAGATCAGTTATTGACATCGCAAGAGCAATGTTATGCAGCGGTCATTCTGTGTATGACTTGCGAGGTCGTCTACAACAAACTGGCACCACTTCTGGTCGCCCAGTGTCGTCCACGTGTGAAGTCACGAGCAGAAGATCGTCAAATCGTCCTACGTCCTACGACCGATGCCTGCCGGCTACACGAACCAGTGCTGAGATGTTTAGAGGTCGACTGTCCTTACAGACCATTCGAAATCAGTTGCGGACTGCCAATGTCCATTCTCGACGTCCATATCGTGGGCCAAGATTGACGCCGTTTCATCAACGTCAACGTCTGCTGTCACCTCCGTCACCTCCGACGGACCCAGAGATATTGGAATCGAGTCGATGAATCCAGGTTTACCCTCAGATTCGTGGACGGCAGGCGTAGAGCCTGGAGACGACATCGTGAACGGTACGTATGCCCAATGTTGTGTACTGGAAGTCGACAGATTTTGGGGCGGAAGTTGCATGGTGTGGGGTGCTTTCTGTGTGAACATCCGTTCCCGTCTTCTGATCATCCGTGGAAGCCTCACAGCTGCTGATTACCGCGACCAGGTACTCACCCTTGAACTCGTTCCTTTCATGTCGGCTCATGGCCCAAGTCTACAGTTCCAGCATGATAATGCTCGGCAGCATACCGCGATGTTGACCCGAAATTTCCTTCAAAACGCTGGAATCAACGTCATGGACTGGCCATCGAGGTCCCCTGACCTTAATCCAATACAGCACGTTTGGGATGCACTTGGGAGAAGGCTTCTTGGTCTTAGGAACCAACCTCAGAATTTGCAAGAACTTGGCGTTGCCCTGCAAGAGCAATGGCGCAGAATCCCCAACCACGTATTCACAAGCATCAGGCAGTCTATGGGGAGACGGTGTTTGGCAGTGGTGAATGCGCGGGACGGCCATACACAATACTGAGAAATTTCGAATTTTTATTGTTGTGACTTGACATTCTGTATACACATGTTTTCGGAAAGCGGTGTAGCCTAATGGAGCTGAATGTGGCACTGTCAGTGTACCGTGTACATCACACAGATCACAGCAATGAAATAACAACAATTTAGCCCTCTTACCATCTCTTGTTCTTTTATAGTGCCCTGAAGACAAGATGAGAAGTTACTTTTTTGACTGAGTATATATCACTATTCCCGCAAAATCACGGCGTCACTTTAGATACGGTACCCATGTTGGGTTTCGAACCCGGCTCTACAGCTAGACATACGAATGCGTTAGCCATAGCCTACCACACAGCCACAGATAGCTTCTGAGATAGAATGGGAGATGTTACATGTAACAGAATGGAAAATGGTCTTAATGTCTTCTTGTACCTTTCAACCTTCTCAAGGCTATAAATATTAAAAACATCATTTTCTATAAAAAGGGAAATAAGAGAGCTCTTTGGGTGTTGTGACGTGCAACGAACAAATGACTTGCAGAAACAACTACGAAGTTTTCAGTTTATCGATATCTTGTAAATTGTTAAGATGGTGAAAACAGACAGCGACATGATCTGGATGACCTAGGTGTAAATAACAAAGTCACGTTGAAGCAGAGGTGTGTGGGAGCGGGGTGGGGGGTGGGGTGGGGGGTGGGGAGTGAGGGGTGGTGGTGGCTGGCGTACATCTGAACTGAGTACCACTCCTGCATCTAGCTATACAAGGAGGGAAATTTACAGGTGTGAGCGACATTCGGCATTCTTTGACGGAAAGTAAAATTAATATGAGAACATGTTCATGCTTCTGTTGCTGTGAAGTGAAGGTTCTGTAATTTGAAGATTCCATCTTGTATCCACATAGTTTAACAAAGGAATAGGATGACGTTAATGGCAGTCATATTTGATTCAAATCCCTTAGCCATTTCTTTGTCTATTTGCCGGTTGACATTTATGGCCTGTTTGAATCTAACAGTTAATCATGTGCTTAATTGCTCAGAGGCAATGGCTCCGTTTTACGCGTTTTATTAATTAAAACGTCTAGCATCAGCACAAAACCATGGGGTATAACCCTTTATTTGTTGTGAGTCATGCTCATTGTACAGTACAGAAGTCATTGTAAAACCGACCCTCTTTTTCCTGTCAGGATTCTCGACAGTAGAATTAGGTTAAGACCTTGCATATCAATAGTTTAACAGATTTTGCAGCTATTCATAACAAATAAATGGTTAAAATGAGAACATGAGCAAAACCATCAAATGCTTGTAAAAAATGTGTAGCCTGATACCAGCAACTATATAAGTAGAAAATACAATTTCCAGAGGAGTAAATCACCTGACAAAATTAGCAATGATGTATTTTTTCATCAATCAATGATGAATGTGTTCATCTTAGCAAGTCGCTAGAAACACGAGTTTAATCGATTTTCAGGCTCACTGACACAAATTTAATAACGGCAGGGTGCGCTTAATAAGCCGTGAGAGCATAATCATTTAGTAGCAATAACTGACTTTGAAAATACCATTACTGTTAAGCGAATGATAGATTTTCAAGTTGACTTGCTTAATGTGGACGAATGTATCGGGATAGACGTGATATCTATCTTGTTTGTTGTTCAGTCAGCCATGCAGACACGGGCGGGTTTAACATGTTTTCCTTCAGAAGCGCTCCTTATTCCCTTAAGGTGCCTATTTGTCAGCGTTTCTAACCATTGTCCATTGAGAAGTCAGTGGTTTTGCAACCGTCTTGGAACACACAATGGTCAAGAGCTTGATCTGTCACAGCAGTTCAGGTTCCTGGTTCACATAGCTTTTGATTTGAGGATTCGCAAGGAGTCCAGTCAGTTTAAGGCTTTTTGCACTAATCTATACGTCACTTTTTCCTTAACGTGTCACTTGATAATCTACTTCACTCTCTGAATGTAATTATGCCATTTTGTTACTTTTAACCATGTGGTTAGACACATCATGACATCATGAATATATAGCAAGACAAAATCTCATATTTCATATGTATGCTAAAAATGCTCAATAAAGTTCAGTCAGAAGAAATATTCATGGAGGCTTCTCTTTTAGGTCTTAATTCACAGTCATGTTCTTGCATGGCGCTTAATTTGGATGTTTGGTAACGCTATGGTAAGGCTTTCTGTAAATCAACGAATGTGCGCCGTCCACGTCACAAGACAAGGAATAATATGCCACATTAACAGGTCTAACTCTTCCTGTATTAGAAAATATAGGCTACAGAGCCGTACACTCTTTTGCAAAAATGCCTCTGAACGTTCTGCACCTTGACCAATTTTGCTTGGAGGGCATCGTCAGACACCGCTAGATTGTAGACAATGGGATTTAGAAGACCAGATTGAGGCAGTATATTGCTGTCTCAGATAAGTCCACGTTTCACTTAGACAACTTTGACACTATTGCAAGGGTCCAATGTTAATTAATGGTGTTCCGAATAATTGAACTGATCGAAGATTGGTCGCGGTGACCAAACGACCAAGCAATTGATCACATTTTTGCATAATCGAACAGAAACAGAACCACCGTTTTAGTATTTGAAACGCTTCACGATTGAACATATCTTAGACGTCGTCAGGGCCTGAAAACATGTTTAATTATCTAAAAATCTCTCTTGCATTCATTTTACATTGGATGTGAAATAGGAAAATCTAAAATAACCCGACGCTGTGTACAACTGAAAGATATACGCTGCGGAGAAGACACCGTCTTTGGTCAGATTCTGTGTGCAAATTCAGATAAGTAAAGTCACGTTGTAACAGAATAATGCTTCTTCACAGAATGAGAGTGTTTTGATGGATTTTCCTCATTGCTCTACTCAACTCGTGTTTTCAAACTTCTGGTTTCTTTAATATAACCCGATGCCTCGCATGCATCTCAGAAAATACTAGTCCTTATCGATATGGACAATGGTAGTTGAGTTCTTACAAGACCCTTCTGCTTTGGGAGGATTTCCCTTTACCTAGTACTGTCATGAGCAATTAATGTGTTTTAATGAAACATTGATGAAACGAATGACAAACGGTGTGCTATTATTTTTTTAATAAGAACGCCGTTTTCTATGACGCACGGTTACCATTCTTTCCTTTGGTATGTATTATTATATTTCAGAAAAATAGAAACTCGTATGTATTATTATATTTCAGAAAAACAGAAACTCGTATTTCAAAAACAAATTGAACATGCAAATTTAACATTCCTCAAATACTAATATATGTATGTACGTTAGTGTCATCTTACGATTGACTTTCATAAGGGAAACGAAGATATCCAGAAAAGTTCATACATCGTATAGATTACCTACTGACACTCCGTTCAAATATGTATCTAATATTTATAATATTTCTATTGTCATGACAGATACTAAGTACGTATTTTTAGAAGGCATGTGTGTATTTCGTTGTTCTTAATACTTTCTCAGCTTTGTAACAATGCCTTAACAATGGAGAAGGAATATCATAACATGGTTCCCGTCACTCAACAAGGTGCTTATATAGATTGAAACGATCGCTCAAGGTGGAGTGCCTACGTCCACAACATTGCAGTAGTTGTATCATGTATACGATGCAAAATGTAGAAGTTCAAATAATGTACAATTTCAGTAATATATAGATCAGTCCTTTGTTATCTGATAAGATCTTACTGCTTTTGATGCTAATTTACTGGAAAATGTAAGAGATCTGATCATGCTTCTTCAACAAATCAATTACCTGCACAAACCCTAATACCCAGGGTCATTGTTAGTGGAAATAGAACGTAGTTTAAACTTTCCATGTAGTATCCTCGGTGAACAATACCGCTATAACATAACCGATGTCATTTGAAACACGCAGTGTGATAGGTTTACTTATGTCCGGTACTATAAATGTCACTGGAAGTAATAATGTATAACTTCCCTGAGTTACTAGAGGTAACATTTAGAGGGTTAAGTTTATTAGTTTTGAGAAATACATGTGCGATTAAGTTTGATACGTTTTCAAGATTGTTGCTTCAGGTTGCGATAAAAAGTGTTTTTCATTACACAAAGAATTGTTATACTTAGAAAGCGCGTATACCCTGCGGTGTGAAACAAATTTCAATTCAAGAAATTGTTAGAATGATATTCGGGTTGTTATTTCCAGACAATTCAGCTTCGAAACAAATTTACAAGGACTTCCAAATGGCCTAAGCTTGGCCTGGCGTAAATGCTTGCATCAGATAAAATGACATATGTTGTTTGTACGCCCCGTTGAAATATAACGCTAGGATCGTAAGAGAACATCACATTGAAGTCACAATAATACAGAATGAGAATAAATGTTAGAAAAATATATTTGAACATTGCCATGTTATTGGGTAGGGTTAAGATGTTGTAAAGGTTCTCATTCTGTCAGCTCAGCGTCCACATGAGCTTCAGCTATTGATTTAGGGAGCTACTAAGTTACAATCTCAATAAACATGTTATTGATATCATAGGAACATGCAATGACACTCCACTCTTCACACAGAGAAGAGGACAAACATTCGCGGATCGAGGAAGATCCTCGCAGTAAAACAGACACAAGGAAAATTTAAAGGGGTACAGAGCTCGTGTCGAGTTTCAGATAAGGTCTAGGTGTTGTAATTATTACAATCGCAAGTAATTTTTTGCCATTTGGGTGACGAAACAAAATGGATACAGAATCCTGTACTGTTGTCAAGCAGAAATTGTATAAACACACGAACCGTCATTCATGCTTGACAACATGTGAAGATCTGGGTTACAATAGATTACGTTGATCACTGGATTGCCTGGTCCAGACTCGATTATTTACAGAGCAGCTGTAAATTGCTGAGTGTGGCGTAAAACTCACTCACTCACTTCCACTTCCAACGGTTCACAAATCAAAAAGCCGTACTCACAATATAACAATTTATAACCATGAAGTGGGTCTACACAGAATTGATTGCAGCATGGCTTTTGCCTAACAGTAAAACATTCGTGCATAACTTACCGACTATATATGCTATAACATCATAACATAATTGCGTTTATTAAAGTCGGTTCTTCAACAGGTTCTCCCTACAACTAGTGATGGATATTCACGATTTGATATGAGTTTTCTGGTGCTGACTATTTGCGAAACAGATCGCGAAAGAGGATCTCTGTGACGTCACTACAATGTAACCATTTTAAACTCCGTACAGATCTCAGGAACTACATAACTCTCACTTCAGTAGAATATGACAAAAACCATGGCACTATTAATTACAACCTTAGAAGAACCAAAGATCGAATGATCTGTCATCGAGTGAAACAGATAAAAAGAATTACAGGTCATCGGAAGAGTCTATTCCACTTTTTGTATTCTACTGAAAAATGAGTGTAATTTTATTAAACATTTCCGAAAAAAACCCTAAAAGTCGGGTTATACTGAGGCTGACTGATAACAATTAATGTGTTCCTTGAATGTTCGCCTGACCAAAGTTGGCATCTGATTGGGTGGTTCCTGTCACAGAGCTGAGCTCATGAGATCAGAGTGTCTTTAAATATGAAAAAGTAAAACTAGAAAACATTATTCACGGTTTAGTAGCTGAACGCGACTAAAACCAGGCAATGCAAAGGATCAAGACGTAATTAACTCTGGGGGTCACTAATTAACAAACAAACAGTAAATATACAATCTGATTAGTTATTAATTGTTTGATCGGCATTCTGGAAGTTGGTGAGTAGATGTAGATTCCTACACCGTTGTCAAGCTAAGAATTTGAGCTTGATAACGGTGTGTGAATCTACATCGACACGTATGCATTGCGAAATAAAGTTGTTATCCATGAAAATGTATGCTTCATTTCTGATGCTATAACCGCTATCACCAAAGATTAAAAACCACCAACCAAACAAACAAACGAAAAAGAAAATAACCCACAAAACAAAACAAAACAATAAAAAACCTCTCTGGCAAGACAATCGGCAACGATGCATATACAACCCGTTCTGTGGGGTTGAAAAAACATATGGCTCTGTAGAGAGAGCGAGTAACCTGTGCTTGATCGGGAAGAAAAGAGCATACCCCCAATAATGGCTGTATGTTACTTCTATGAATATTGTACTACATGGGATAACTCATACTTGTCGTAACCGATCGGGTAGTCACAGAAATAGAAGATTGTTAACTTCAATAGATTCGTACTTGTTTAATGGGCATTCTAGAAGTTGGTGAGTAAAAAGCAATTGGTTCTTCATAGATCCATGGTATATAGTATCCTTGGTCTCTATTGATCAGAGGTTTGTGGCGGCGGATTTTGATGGCTTCCAACAGTTTCCTTTTTGTGAGATCCTGCTCTTTGGTTGCCAGGACTTCGAATTCGTCGAACTTGATTTGATGAGTAGGGAATTTTTGCTGGTGATCTGTGAGGGCTGATTTGCTGTCTGTCTTGGCAGACATGTTCTATTATGCGGGTGTCAACGGGGCGGGAGGTTTCACCACATTCACAGTTAATGTTGTAAATCACTCATTTTAGGGGTTGCTTAGACAGGCAGACAGACAGGCAGACAGACAGACAGACAGGCAGACAGACAGGCAGACAGACAGACAGACAGACAGACAGGAAGATGTCCCTCATAATTTCAAGTAAGTGATCTATCTGCCACTCTACTGTAGAATTGTAAGTGATTATAACACAAAGATATACTAATATCTGAAACAATGTCCAAGTGGCATTAAAGCTAATTTATTTACTCCATACCATTCTCTCACTCACAAGTCATGCTAATGCGACTTATCTTTGAAGAGACCAACCTCAAGGTTAACCTATTTGTAAACCAACAATACTGAAGGAACAGCATATTTTTAAAAACACACTCGCACACACTAATACTGTAACACGTGGATAGGTAGCCCAACAACCTCCTTCATCTCAAATACATCTAAAAACTAGATTTCAAGTCAGATAACACGATCGAAAGGCCAGTCGCCCGGTGACGCATTCTCAGTACTAGAATACATTGCCTCTGTTCCGCATGGCTACTGAAGTTGTTCAACTAGTGTTATCACAAATGCAATGAGAACTATTTTCCTTGTGGTGAGTCTGTCTAGGAAAGATTGACATCGGTCTACCGAACAGATAGGTTCGATCATATGTGTTGTATGTTAGGAACGGTGTCCATGATGTCAATCACTGGTTGCTAATCCGGACTACAGGATATTCACTCCATCGGACTACAGCATTGCTGGCCTGGCTTACTGAATAAACCGGAAAACATGTAGGTAGTTATGAAAGTAGCTAATAACTAAAACAGAAATAACGTTTACAAATGAACATGTTGTAATGAAGAAGTGATAGATGCAAGTTTCGTTTGGAAGGTAACAGTCAAAATGACGTCACCGACTATACACTGTGACGGCATTAGGTTCGTGACGTCCTAAACATTGCATCGTATGTGACACCTAGATTTCACCAAAACACCTTTTGCAATGGATTTAGGGTATGTTTCGTTAGCATAATACCGGCTTATGGTGAATCATATACAGTATACCACTAACAAAAGGCAGATTCTATTCATGGAGTTTCTTATCTCACTTTTTCATCTTGCTGAGTTAACATGTCTTACCAAACCAAGAGATAAGATGACAAGTTGTATGTATAATTTGATTAATTACAGTTCTAGAATTATTTGCTCACACCGAAACCTGATCGGACCAAATCAGTTCCACAAGGGTACACACGAGAGATGGTGTGAACTTTTAGGGACTTATTGTTAGAGACTTTCGTTTATACCAAATATAAACCAGGAAGCTGCCCTTAACAGAAATTTCATATTACTAAACACGGCAGATGTTAGCACGCAGAAGTACTTGATAAGAATTGTAAAACAGTCGTAAGTTTCAAACAGGCGATAATCTGATTGAAAATAATCATTCAGCGCTCGTCTTTTTCAGTAAAAAAACACAGGTCTAGCATTTGACAATGACCAAGTTTCAAGTGTTTTGACTTACTTTCTAGCAATGTCTCTTAGGCATCACGTTGCGACCAAGGAGCTACCTCTCACATTTACAAAATATAATTTGTAGTGGAATAACTGTACATGTAGTTAATTTTAATATATTAATTTAAACCTTTAACAATTAAACCGATCTGTCTATCTATACAGATGACACAGATGCCGCTGCTGAAGGGGGTCTAGAAATTATCAACGTTGGCAAATCAATAAATATATATTACACTTTTCACACTGTTGTAAGAATGAGTGATGGTGAAACAGCCATGATCAAATTTTACAACAGTTCTTTTATACTTCAGCCACATGGCAAACAAACCCGATATAAACTCATGGGCAAAAGAAAGTGAACATTGTCACTTTTGAATTTTTATCAAAGTTGTTCGCCCACACACTGACTAATCATGCACCTAAACGCTGCATGTTGGCTGTGTAAAAGCACGTGAGTTTGGGAAAAATGGCAAACGTGCATCTCGGATAGTTTACAAAATGCTTGTCGAGAACTGATATAAAAAGGCAGCGAGTCGGTCTCAGCTGACAGAAAACCACCGAAATAATATTAATGCCACAGCTAACAGTGCATGGGAGAGAGAAAGAGACGCCCATAGGTTTGAGGCCTATGACCGCCAACAACAGCCACATTGTACACGTGGCACAATCATCAGGCTGTTTAGGCGTCACAGGCTTACTGGCAGCACCCATGGCTGACCACGATCATGCAGACCATGTGGGACGACCCCACAGGAAGACCGCCGTCTGCGCACACTTCATCTGCGCAACCGGTTCATCACGGCAACGGCTCTAGGACATTTCATCAGTCCCATCAGGTATCAGAGGTCGACCCCCTGTGCGTGGAAAGTCATTGGCCCAGGGACATCATCGTCATAGGTTACAGTCGACAAGGACTATATGTCGCTGGCTGGTATGTGATTGGCAGCGACAAAACCCTTTCAACGTTCGTAAGGAACCTCACCTTAAGTTGAGTCGATTGTACAATTTCAGCCGTACCACGAGATCTGCAAAGCATGGAGTCTGGGCCAGACAATCCAGTGAAATACTCTATACGATATAATGACTGAGTAGGTGTTCATAAATCTCTCTCAAACAGTGATGGCACCAGGTGCTCGCGAACTGCGTATCCTGCCCACTGTGACTTCTGTCATACACGTACACGTAGACACGTCTACTGCTCACCAAAAGGAAAACCAAAACAAAACAAAAAACAAACTTGTCTACTGTTCACCTGAATAATACCCCCAAACAACAAATAAAAAAACTTCATTAAAAATGGGAATTGCATCGGATATATTTATCTTTGATGCCTTAAACTTGGAAATTTTCTCCACGTGTCTACCATAAAACTTTTAAAAGCTTCACTGAGGACAAAAGTGTTGTAACAACTTCCGAGCAAACGTGGTATGATATTCTTTGAAATCTTGGTAAAAGAGCCTGCTCGACTATATCTCAAACGTTGTGACATGTAAACACCAAAGGCTGGAGCTGTTGGAATATTGCTGGACATGAAAGGGAAACTGACTATTGGAAAGTTGAAATCATCCCTCTTGTCAAACATTTGTGAGGAGAGTTTTTGTCAATCTGAATCTGTATGCATAGATTTACATATAAGACAGTGGAGGCAGTCTCACTTGACGTTTGTTTTCAATTTTGACAGTTGCCCTGAACCCGTGTAAAGGTATATATGTAGGTATATCTTTGTTCACCACGTTTGTTTACAAAGGTCCCATGGATCAAGTAGTTATTATTCCTTTATTACATAACGACATACGTCAATTGGCCCAGGCAAATGAATCAAATGGGCTTTTTGGTCCTTCAGTTCGATATGGGCATACAAGCGTCGATATTTTTATGGGCTATACTGCTTTCACTATGCATGGATGAGGTCAATTGGCAGTTACACGTGGCGTCACTTTTGACTATCATGGCGATATTTTTATGGACTATTCTGCTTTCACTATGCATGGATGAGGTCACTTGGCAGTTACACGTAGCGTCACGTTTGACTATCATGGCGTCATCATATTTCAGCTGATGTCACTTCACTTATTGGAGCGAGGGTGTACAGTTCAGAGACCAAGAGCTGAATTTAACAGTCAAAATCGAAATAATGAATATTTAATTAACAGGGTCTCATATACATAATATTCTGTTGTTATTCGTGTCTGAGGTGTTTACAGAGGTTGGGATTTAAGCTAGTTTATGTAACTGTTGAAGAAACATTCCCTCGAGAGCTGCTTCCCAGAATCATAAAATCATTCAGTTTGAGTTACGATGTACGGCTAGTTTCAGCAAAACATGGACACACTCAGATGCCAGTTTCGGGAAGTTCACCGAAGGTCAGTAAGAACACAAAGGAAATTATACTGATTAGATTAAGTAGATGGTGGTAACTGAAAGGATTGAGAGGCACCCTACTGACTTACACAATGGATATTTGTCATAGAGACGACTGTGGCAGAAAGCATTGTCAGAACCATGGAGAAGTGACTAAGTACACCTGCCAGTCAGTACTGAACACTAACAGAAAGAACACTTTGATCTTGCAGAATCTGTTGGCATTTACATTACACGACAGATACGAACGTGCTGTTTTTACAAGAAATTTCTGTCTATAATTATGTTATCCGAGTTTATAGCAAATATAAAGCATACCGTATATGCTAACGTGCTGAAGAAACGAAAGCACACAACCATTGTTGATCATGGCTAGTAAGGAAGTATAACCCAAAACAAACCAAAATGGTCACACATGGTGATGTATTTGCAACAGGTTTTATGGCAGTGCCTTTACCTTACCTTTGCAATGCTACAGTGTCCTTTTTCAGCGTTCCTTGTAAACAATATTGATCACCTTTGCAGTTTTAGGGTTTTCATTTAAGTGTATACTTTCTTTTGCAGTGTATGGACGTATCCTGTCCACTTGTCTGTTTGGCCATATCAATATATGCCTTTTTATCTGTTTTTTTGTTGTTGAATTCTTGAGTCCATGAATATTGTACTTGTAAACAGCCGAGCAGACCAGGCGATCCATTGACTGATATTTAGTCGCCTCATGGGAGAAACTACAACTGATGTAGCCAGGTGGTTAAAGCGTTCGCTCGTGATGCCGAAAAGCCGGGTTCGATTCCCCATATAAGTGTAAAAGTCATTACCGGTACCTACGCCGTATTATTGCTGGAATATTGCAAAAAGTGGAGTAAAACACAAATCACTCACTCACCTTTGGAAGAGAGAATACTAGGTTGCTTATGGTTAGTTTCAATACAGAATCAACAAGCTATCGAACTGAACTACCTAATCTCCTTTTTCTAGAAACGCAGGCTGTTCTTCGAACATAAAATCTCAACAAGATACCATTTCGCAACCAAATGAATATTCATTGACAATTCATCGACGACATTTGAAGGCCGTTACGCATTTTCAAACACACGGTAATTATACTTGTTTTACATGCCAACTAAATCCATTGTTTTAATAATATATTAGTTTTTGTTCAATTCAGCATAAACGAATTGACGTAAACTGTATGTATCTTTGAGAATTTGACTGTCTCACATTATCTTGAAATGATTTATTGAAAAAGATATTAACATTTCATTTAACTGGTAACAGTTAATTTCATAATGACACTCACTGGAATTTTTATTTGGATGAAAAAAAATGTACATTTGAGGACCAACAGAAACTATAACAATAAAATTTCAAATATTTAAAAATACAGGTTCTAGATAAGTCAATGCAAAACACATCATCCAAACACAATAAGGCCATATACAGAAAGTGAAAGCCTTATCAAGGAAGAACACCACTAGTCATCGTTTATGGAAATTGGAAAGCTCAGCGTTACGTCAATGGAGTCCTTTTATGACAGTCCTAGACATCATACAACCTGAGTTGTGCAGAACTTCCTTGTAGGCAACATATCAACGTGATAGTTTTACCTTCACGTTGCCAGAAGTTTCAATGTGTGTTCCAATGGCCTATTAATTTGCAACACTCACGCTAATATCGATTTATGCATAACCGTTATTTTAAATATTGTTTTGGTGAGATTTTGATCTTCTCGATTTATATTACGTCATGTATCCATCTTTAGCAGTTTTTAAACCAGATTGAAGGCCTTTTGGTCTTCGCTTTAAAGTGGTTTTAGCACAAGAAGACTGACGGGAAAATATCCTCAAGATGGAAGGCCTCTGTATGTATACGATGGTATAGGGAGAGTATTACTTGTCCAGAATACACGGGTCAAGAATGCAGCAGAAATACAAATGATTAAATATATTTTCATAATCATATTACAAACAAACACAACGGGGAGACCCTAACATTTGATAAACTTAAACGTGCTGAGATAAGTATACTCAGTGTTTCAGCACCCTTATTTGTCGCTGTTTTGGACAATGTTTCATTTAACTCAAACTCAACGAATATAGAAACAGTTGCTTATCTGCATGCTCCCACACGTCGTTTAAAGTGTCAATTAAGCACACAAAAGCTGCATTTACCTTATAGTGTACATGTTCTCACCACGTTTAAATTTACGTAACTATCTCATTTTACTGTGTTCCCACACTTCTTGTGTGTAGTATGTTAGAAATCTTCGTTGATACCAGAGTCCATTGTTCGACATAATCAGTCAAAATAGTCAGTGAATTATGTGTGAATAGAATGAGTGAGTGAGTGAGTGATGTCTATGATTACATGTATTTGGCACTCGGGTTTTATGTGTATTACAATGCATATTTGCAATGGTAGTTTAAAATGATGACTTGTTTTCATATTGTTTAAGGGCTATGGTTTATCACCAAGCCCATTGCTATAGCTGCTCCTAAGCTTCATAGAACGAATTATCTATCGATTGGGTCTGGCCCCAGTCGCCGAGATTCGTGCATAATGACATTTGAATTTCCAATCTTCGATTCGTAGTTGGTTTATGTTGCCGTTTTCATGACAACCTGAAGTGATGACACAATACAAGAAGTGCAATGGGCATCGGGAGACGCTCCGATTATGTCACATGTGTTGACACACTAACCATTAAATAGAACTGTGGACACTCGCACTACAGAGATCGGGCGAAGAAACCATCCAAGAGTGCGCTATATCGTTATTCACATGTGGGAACTTGAGTCAGTGATGAAGACCCCACATTCTATTACAACTATAATTACTTGAGCAGTGGGTAATCGTGTCTGTGGTGTAGGATAGGCCCTGTATTATGTTAAGTCGTTGTGGTGGATAATGGTGTCTGTGGTGTAGGATAGACCCTGTATTATGTTAAGCCGCTGTGGTGGATAATGGTGTCTGTGGTGTAGGATAGGCCATGTATTATGTTAAGTCGCTGTGGTGGATAATGGTGTCTGTGGTGTAGGATAGGCCATGTATTATGTTAAGTCGCTGTGGTGGATACTCGTATCTGTGGTGTAGGATAGGCCATGTATTATGTTAAGTCGCTTTGGTGGATACTCGTGTCTGTGGTGTAGGATAGGCCCTGTATTATGTTAAGTCGCTGTGGTGGATACTCGTGTCTGTGGTGTAGGATATGCCCTGTATTATGTTAAGTCGCTGTGGTGGATAATGGTGTCTGTGGTGTAGGATATGCCATGTATTATGTTAAGTCTCTGTGGTGGATAATGGTGTCTGTGGTGTAGGATAGGCCCTGTATTATGTTAAGTCGCTGTGGTGGATAATGGTGTCTGTGGTGTAGGATAGGCCATGTATTATGTTAAGTCGCTGTGGTGGATAATGGTGTCTGTGGTGTAGGATAGGCCCTGTATTATGTTAAGTCGCTGTGGTGGATAATGGTGTCTGTGGTGTAGGATAGGCCCTGTATTATGTTAAGTCGCTGTGGTGGATAATGGTGTCTGTGGTGTAGGATAGGCCCTGTATTATGTTAAGTCTCTGTGGTGGATAATGGTGTCTGTGGTGTAGGATATGCCATGTATTATGTTAAGTCGCTGTGGTGGATACTCGCATCTGTGGTGTAGGATAGGCCATGTATTATGTTAAGTCGCTTTGGTGGATACTCGTGTCTGTGGTGTAGGATAGGCCCTGTATTATGTTAAGTCGCTGTGGTGGATAATGGTGTCTGTGGTGTAGGATAGGCCATGTATTATGTTAAGTCGCTGTGGTGGATAATGGTGTCTAGGGTGCAGGATTGGCCATGTATTATGTTAAGTCGCTGTGGTGGATACTCGTGTCTAGGGTGCAGGATTGGCCATGTATTATGTTAAGTCGCTGTGGTGGATAATGGTGTCTGTGGTGTAGGATAGGCCATGTATTATGTTAAGTCGCTGTGGTGGATAACGGTGTCTGTAGTGTAGGATAGGCCCTGTATTATGTTAAGTCTCTGTGGTGGATAATGGTGTCTGTGGTGTAGGATAGGCCCTGTATTATGTTAAGTCGCTGTGGTGGATAATGGTGTCTGTGGTGTAGGATAGGCCATGTATTATGTTAAGTCGCTGTGGTGGATAATGGTGTCTGTGGTGTAGGATAGGCCATGTATTATGTTAAGTCGCTGTGGTGGATAATGGTGTCTGTGGTGTACGATAGGCCATGTATTATGTTAAGTCGCTGTGGTGGATAATGGTGTCTGTGGTGTAGGATAGGCCCTGTATTATGTTAAGTCGCTGTGGTGGATACTCGTGTCTGTGGTGTAGGATAGGCCATGTATTATGTTAAGTCGCTGTGGTGGATAATGGTGTCTGTGGTGTAGGATAGGCCATGTATTATGTTAAGTCGCTGTGGTGGATAATGGTGTCTGTGGTGTAGGATAGGCCCTGTATTATGTTAAGTCGCTGTGGTGGATACTCGTGTCTGTGGTGTAGGATAGGCCATGTATTATGTTAAGTCGCTGTGGTGGATAATGGTGTCTGTGGTGTAGGATAGGCCCTGTATTATGTTAAGTCGCTGTGGTGGATAATGGTGTCTGTGGTGAAGGATAGGCCATGTATTATGTTAAGTCGCTGTGGTGGATAATGGTGTCTAGGGTGCAGGATTGGCCATGTATTATGTTAAGTCGCTGTGGTGGATACTCGTGTCTAGGGTGCAGGATTGGCCATGTATTATGTTAAGTCGCTGTGGTGGATAATGGTGTCTGTGGTGTAGGATAGGCCATGTATTATGTTAAGTCGCTGTGGTGGATAACGGTGTCTGTGGTGTAGGATAGGCCCTGTATTATGTTAAGTCTCTGTGGTGGATAATGGTGTCTGTGGTGTAGGATATGCCCTGTATTATGTTAAGTCGCTGTGGTGGATAATGGTGTCTGTGGTGTAGGATAGGCCATGTATTATGTTAAGTCGCTGTGGTGGATAATGGTGTCTGTGGTGTAGGATAGGCCATGTATTATGTTAAGTCGCTGTGGTGGATAATGGTGTCTGTGGTGTAGGATAGGCCATGTATTATGTTAAGTCGCTGTGGTGGATAATGGTGTCTGTGGTGTAGGATAGGCCCTGTATTATGTTAAGTCGCTGTGGTGGATACTCGTGTCTGTGGTGTAGGATAGGCCATGTATTATGTTAAGTCGCTGTGGTGGATAATGGTGTCTGTGGTGTAGGATAGGCCATGTATTATGTTAAGTCGCTGTGGTGGATAATGGTGTCTGTGGTGTAGGATAGGCCCTGTATTATGTTAAGTCGCTGTGGTGGATACTCGTGTCTGTGGTGTAGGATAGGCCATGTATTATGTTAAGTCGCTGTGGTGGATAATGGTGTCTGTGGTGTAGGATAGGCCCTGTATTATGTTAAGTCGCTGTGGTGGATAATGGTGTCTGTGGTGAAGGATAGGCCATGTATTATGTTAAGTCGCTGTGGTGGATAATGGTGTCTGTGGTGTAGGATAGGCCATGTATTATGTTAAGTCGCTTTGGTGGATACTCGTATCTGTGGTGTAGGATAGGCCCTGTATTATGTTAAGTCGCTGTGGTGGATAATGGTGTCTGTGGTGTAGGATAGGCCATGTATTATGTTAAGTCGCTGTGGTGGATACTCGTATCTGTGGTGTAGGATAGGCCCTGTATTATGTTAAGTCTCTGTGGTGGATAGCGTATCTGTGGTGTAGGATGGGCCATGTATTATGTTTAGTCGCTTTGGTGGATACTCGTGTCTAGGGTGCAGGATGAACTGTTCTGAATGTTTTTCTGGGATGAAGACCTGACCAAACTGTAATTTCACCACCCTATAAGGCTCAGGACACAAATCAGTTGGAGTCAAACAATGTTAAGCGCGGAGAGTCCTTGGATGGGTGACCGTGCTTGGCAGCTTGACTCTTGAGAGTTTCTAGGACTTCAGTCCTGCCCCACAACTAAGCGCATGTGACACACGTGGTATCACCTTCAGCAAGTGAATTTGTTCGAAACTGCCTCTGTTCACACAGTAGAGAATGGGTACCTGGTGGGATAGGACATGTGACTGTTAACCATCTGGCGCCTAACAAACAATTTGGTTATCTGGGATAAAATACAACAACGCTTTGAGCAACATTTTCATTCTGGAATGCAGCCATATAATACAAGCAAGACACTTATCATTTCGACTCTTTGTAATCTTGAGAAGTGCAGAGGTGAAGTCATCTCTGTTCATCGTACTGGATTAAGTTGGTACTCACGTAGACATTTCCAGGAAAGCAATCATGTTATAGATTGTTCCCCACCAGTAACGACACCACGTCACAAACGAGGGATTCGAACTGTTGCAGAAGTGCTATACCTGACAACAGAGATTTATCTGCGAGTATAGCACAGGTGCAAGACGGCTAGTTCGACGGCCAGTTCTGACGCTGTATTATCGACGTCGACGTTTCCAGTGGAGAAGACAACAATTGCAATGGGGAGCACATGAGTGGGGTTCGATGATGAATCACGTTTGCTTCTTCGACTAAGTGGAACGAAAGATTCGCCATGCACTGAACGCGTCTTACATGACATGGAGCGACGTCATCCAAATCTCCCAGCAACAACAACTCAACCAAAATCGTTCTTGGACGTAGAATAACCTTCAAAGGACCTACTTCGACGTTTGAATCTTGCAATGAACCGGAGATGGCACCATGCCAGGTCTGCACAAATGCCCAAATTGATACACTCTCTGCTGACCATGTGAACCTCCTTGTAAACCCCCTGTTGTGTTTTCGCTTATTTGCATGTCACGTGCGATGTTCTTGTGGACTGTGGATAGTTACCATAGTTACCATAGTTACCATGTTATTTGTCTTTTGATGTCATTTTTTATTTAATTCGCGGCAGTAAAGGTTTCTGTTTCTGGGTTTTGTATAACGTTTGTATCGTTCGTCTTTGACTATTAAGAAAAAAGTACCGTATTATAGACAACAACGTCTCCGTTATATCATCAATATATTATGGTGCCTTTCTCTTATTATTCATCAGCTTTTAAAATGCAGACCAAACACATTTTCTCTGAGTATATAACATTCTCACCTATCTTAATGTTCACCCAGAGATTTTTCGACATGGCATTAATTAGGTGATGGAGCTATATTCATAGTATTCAAAACAACGCCCAATAAAATATTAATAGATGGGTTGTTATTGGTGGCATATTGAAATACATGGATCTGTTGTGGCGTGTGACCGTGTGGCTGTGTGGCCGTGTTGCCGTGTGGCAGTGTTTGAAGTTAAGCAACGTCGATCTCGGACAGTCAATGGATGAGTGACCGTGTTTGACAACTTGACTCCTAAGAGTTTCTAGGATTTCAGTCCTGCTCCCACCACGAACCACCTGTGGTAATGTGGTGTCATCTTAGGCTAGTGAGGCTGTTCAAAACTGTCTCTGTTCACCCGGCTGAAAATGGGTACCCGGTTGGAAAAAGCCGTGTGAATATAACCTTCTAACGTCTAATAGTCAGCTTGGGTTATCTGGAGAAATAATAATCAGTGTGTTAGGTCTTTGTTGAGACATGATTAACGCATTGTAAAACTTCTAATTATTATTTAATATTATTATTATGTGCATGATGTACCTTTTGGATAATTCGTTATTGGAGCTGCGACAAATGTTGCAAACATTCTCGCTATGATCTCCAAATGAAATCAGAATGAATCTCGACAGTTCTGTTATAACTGAAATTAAAATCAGCAACTGTTGGATATTTGCGACATACATTAATCTAGCGACATCAACGCATTTTTTCAGAATCACATTGAACCTGAAAAGATATGGCGGAAAAGACTTCAGCATGTAAAACGAGCAAAAACAAAGAAACCTTAGATAATTACTTTTTGGGGAAGAAACACCCACAGGTCCGCGCAAGCAGACATATGAAATCATATTTCAACCGTTGATGGAATGCAAATTCCCGATAAAACCTCTGTTTTATCACATTGCCGTTTTATTGAAAGAACACGTGTTGATGTAACCGCTAGTGTTTTAACTGGCGTCAAATAAGAGCAATAAACGATAGTTTGCTTAGATTAAGCTCTAAATATGTTCTGTCACAACATTTCCTGCGAATATTTATGGGTCTGGTTATCTGCAATCGCCTAGCGAGAGCAATTGTTAATGAACTTTGCATCCCATTATTATCAATCACGAGCTGTTCTTTCATCGTCGACTATTGATTTCTAATGCAAAATGTGCAAGAGTTAAACCCTATTACAGGGATGGGGACGGGCACGTTGTTAAAACAGGAGTTTGGAACATCCTGGAAGTCTTGGCAACTATATCCCACAACCATACATCAAATAAGATTCCAGAAAGAGAAAACGCTTTGTGAATGTCTTGAGAGCCATGTCTTTACGTGTTTGGGAAAACTGTTAGTGAACATGGTTCATTTGGTGTGGTACAAAAGAAAGGCATTAACGACCCAAGGCTGATACCATATACAAACGTGTCATTTGAACGGACAATGGTGCCGCAATGTGGGGTTGCTTCCAAACCGCTGACTCCCAATAGCTGGATGTCTATTATACCCAATATCTGATATCCATCAATTTAGTATGTTGCCGGAACGACTTGGCGCGTCTTTTCATTCTTGTGGGAAAATAAAAGATTTACCATTGATACATGAATGTGCTGTTCAGAATTCCCTCCACTCCCCCCAGATTACATCAGATGATAAATCACATAAGTAAGCAATTGCTACAAAATTGCTAAAAATTCACTGCGCATACGTAAACAGGTCATGTTAACTGGAGTAACACTCAATATTATCCTTCCTTATTTAAATTATCCGTCACCACTGTCATCACTACCACCACCTAAACTGCTGTTACCCCCAGTGCTTTCTGCTAATGCTCGCTATACCGTCTACCACCACCGCAGTCAATACGGCAATAGGTTCTATTTTCCCGACTACTCCGGTTAATGAATACAACCAGTGCTGCCTTGTTCAACGTTAACCAATACTACAACCACTAGCACTGTCAAAAGAATGATCCGTCAATACTTACTTACAGTGGTCAAAGTCCGTGTCCAATTAAAATGGGCATCAATCCCAATAACGGATGCAATCATTATTGCTCGTAGAGAAATTATTACAATATTCCAATTACCTCTGGCGGTCGATGTTTGATTAAGGAGGCCGTTGTGACTAATCGGAATGACGTGTGTAATTCAGCACATATTTGTTCGTCCAGTGATTCACTGGGAGGACATTGGAACAATTGTAATGAAAGTGAAAGAACCCAGCGGCACTCTTCACGGCAACTGAAGTAGCAAATGTCGAAATACACATACCAACTGAACCTGAAAATGAAAACAGCCTGGGACTTCACACATGAACACTTTGTCTTCACTTTAATCACACCATGAACTTCAAAAGCATGTATGTGTAACATATTCTCCAAGATGTTATTGGTAGGTTGGGCTGGCTATATGCTGAGTAGGACACACATCATGGTTATGCTTTGTAGTGAGTTCGGATCCCATGTCCAACCCAATAATGATCCTTGATTTGCCAGTCCGATATTTAATGCGTGCGGGGTCCGTGATATTGCTTGAATAAGCGGCGCGTAAAATCACATTCACCTTTTTTACGTGTCACATCATGATATTTTCTACTTTTGCAAGTAAACAGTATAACTGTTCTTTAGAACATTACATCAGACTGACTGATACGATATTTTGGTTTACAATTACTGCATATTGCATTGCATAAATGCCATCGTACCTCCTTGATTATATTCTCAAGCTTTCCTCCTTACAATGTAATGTGAAGCATGATTGTACAAGAATATTCAGTAAACTAAATTTAAAGCGTCATTATCGCATCTGTATGTAGATTAAAATTATGTGTATTTCTATATTTGCCTCCACTTTCCAGTGCACTGTGGTCTTTTTACTGTTCACTATACTGGATTCAAAAAGTAGGTCATTGCAATCACTAATTGTTCTATGCGGTTACGTATTAAGATGTGTCAAGACTTGAAATTAATGCTTTGAAGAACTTATCCGAACATACACACTCTAATACACACAATACACCAGAACAAGAGACATGGTGAACAAGTGTGCTTAATACTGTGCTGTTTTTTTCATTTGTGACGGTCTGATAACATTTTATCACGAGTTCAGTCAAGAAGAAGCTGAGGAATCATTTCTTCTGCAACTTATCAGTTCTTATGACAGTTTCTTTTATATTTGCTGTTCAATATCTCAGAATCATGCCAAACGAAGCGCTCATTTCACAACCAGTGAAATTAAAATGTCATTTCTGTATCTCTTTGGTGGCAACTGTTTTAGCATTCGACGTCGTTAAATGGACAACCATTGACCTACTTTAACCTGCACAGTGTTTTGGACCAAGAGATGTTGATGAAATGTGTGTTGCTTGACCTTTCAGATACACTGTCATTCGAGCCAGCCTTCGACATGCCTGTTGCCAATGTGACAATAAACGAAGGTGAAACAGCCATATTGCCTTGTTCCGTCAGTTATCTCGGAGATTACCAGGTAAGGGATTATCGCTGTAACCAGCCTCCGTAACTTTCTTAGAGGAAATCGGCTTTTTACATTACATTATTTCTGTCAGACGTTTCATCTCCTGTTTTAAAAAATGGCCTAACGTGTAATGATCTAAATTGTCAACACACATTGTGTGGAGTTGTGTCCCTTTGATGGGTTTTCAGTGTGTACTGGATTCCCACATTTCCCTTGAGTTCAGCTCTATATCCGTAAGGAGCATCACAAACGTCGTTACGGAGTGGCCTTATGGTTGAGGCATTTGCTGGTCATGATTTGTCTTGTGCCGGAATATTACCAAAACAAAACTAACACCCTACTGGATAACTGCTACATGTGTATGTTCAGATAGAGTGTGTAAATAAAAACAACATGTCCACATTCATGAGAAACATCCGCTAAAAGCACAATATCACTTATACCATGAACACGTGTCCATGAACCACTATCAAACAGTTATGATGCCAGATGTTCGAAATAACGTGGAGGAGTGTGATCTTTACTCCATACATATTCTTCTTGGTAACTGACCTTTTAGTTTCATTTCCAGGAGCCGCCTTAAAATGATGGTCATTGTTGCCCAAACCCACTAATCCTGGTAAACAAGGCATAACCTTTTCACTCTTACTGATCATCGTGATTAGTAATACGTATCAGTACCCCTACAGATACCACTCACATATCTTGTCAAACAAACTACGTTAGGGATATTGGTATTTTTGTGACTGATATTTTATCGGTATGTCAATGAATAAACACATCATTGTTCATAATTTCATAAGTATCTTTGTACAATAGACGAATCAATATTAATACCCTAAAAGGGTCGTTTTCAAAACCCTGTTATATCTTAATAACTACCGAGTTTCGTTTTCAAATTCCGCAGACATCTGAACATCGTTTCCAGTACCTAGACTTATCTTTATATAAATCACCAAATTTCATTTATGATACACAGAAACATCGTAATAAGCAACGCAAATCTTTTGCATAATTTTAATCACGTTAACATTGTTTTTCTCTTTGAACATCCTTTTCAAACGAGTGTGGGTAATTGCAGATACAACCGGACACTCTTTCTGTAGGTGTCATCACTGATTTTCAGTCATCCATTCACTAGTTTACTTTCACATTTTCCCTTCACAATAGAATGTATTTGCTTCGCATGATAGTGAAGTCTTGCTATTCGCTGGCACCGACGTTTGATATTCAGTGACCACGTTTGTCAAGTGTTTATGTATACGTTAAACATCAGCTACTGAAACAGATTGTAAAACATTACCAATGGACATTTGCTGCCCTTTATTCATGAACAGATTTGAAACATGAAAAAATCTTGTCATATTTTCTTGTGTGTCGAATATATGTTTACAGATTCTAGTAGTGATTTTGTTCTGATACAATATTCTATTCGTTATTGGCCTAAATTAGTTGGAATTCAAACCAAAATTCAAAATCGTTTTTTTTTCACATTTAGACATAAAAATAAGAAAACAAAGCTAACATATGATGCAATCAAATACTGTACAGTGGGTTGCCATGCAACAGGGGTACAACAGACAGGGGTACACAGCGGGGGAAGGCATGATGTTTAGGACGATGCTGATGAAGCAGGTTGGTCCAGCACTTCAAACTTCCAGTGTACACCGGATATATATTGACACTCTCTGAACACTGTTCAGCAGTCACGGTGTCACCTTAAGGCACTTATTTATATACTCAAAAGTTATTGAAATAGTCACACTTATATATGAAAAGTTGTCTCTTCCAATTTAAGACACACTTTTAACATAAATCAGTAGCGTTTGGTCATAGTTCACCAGACTTAGTATGAATGTTTGAGAGAGCACAGCCGTACATGTATACGAATTAGCATTTGGAACACCAAGCCTACTGTGGTTGTTTTGCTGAACGCTAAAATGAACGCTTACAGGGTAACCATAAACACCAATTCAGGTGTCTTCTAATGAACTGTCGTGCGAGCCTCATTTGTAGGTGAAGTCCTGTTGACTGCTGTACGATAACGTGCTTTTAGACAATCCTTGGTATAAGCAACATTGGGTCACTCGCTGTTACCATGGAGTGTATGAGGCTGCTGAAAGGAGAATGTCAGTTGCACCACGACGTGCCAAGTTAACCTGGGAACAGGTTAACCCCAAACAAGACAGGTGTTAAACCTTCACCACTAGTGAAATCTACAGCGAGTAAGATCCTAATTATGACAAACCTAGGAACAATTATGGCGAATCGGATAAAAAACGCATGAATAGCGGCGTCCTATTTCACGGTGACGGTACCGCCCGACCCTACAAAATACTGTTGAAGATAGATGTGAGGTTGATACGGGTGTTAATGGGAGTGGCAAATATTTAGCAAATTACATATGGGGAAAACATAAAACGCGCTTGACACCTTGGATGGACAGACTAGAACCCGCTTCTTCGTCAATACAGTCATAAATTGTTCAACCGCTTTACTACCCGCTGATTACCAGGAGATGAAGATATGAAGATTATGACAGCTATTAACACGGCATTCGGTATTCAAGAGTTAATGGGTCTGATATTCATCTTACCCACTTTTACATGTCTACGAACCACATTACGTAATACTTCAGATTTTATTGGAATTGGAATCAGGTAGTAAAGGGCTCATCACGTCGGTGATCACGGTTCGATTTCCGAGAGAGGTCCATTGTTTTTCCAGCCCTTTGTGACGCGGCCTAATACGATGTCACTGCTGCACTGATGAAAACTTGAAAACCGTTCCAATCAGAAAGAAACTTGTATTTAAGAAAGGCAACATCTACATACAAAGAGCGCCTGATTTTAACAATCGCGTATGTCTCTATATGAACCAAAGATTATGAAATATCAAGAAAACCACATTTGTCAGTTAAAAGGGTCATCAGAGAGGCAGGTAAATACAAATACATCGTTAAATGAACAGCCATCGTTACAAACATACCAACAAGGACATCAACAACTCTATATTTCTTGCAAATGAACCGAACATGAGAATCTCGGGACGGTCAGGAACCACTGATAGTGCGTTGTTTTAACTGATTTAAACAGTAACTTAGTCATACTGTGTACCAGCTTGCTTGGGATGCATGTCTCAGAGACTTACGACTTTATTGAAACAAACGGCCATGTGCATTCAACTGACATGATCGGAACTAAACCTTATTCGAATGGAGAATCAAAGTTCCTTGGTTTGTCAACCTCGCACAATAAATCGTGGTAAGGTGGACTGGACCATCCATTCTCAGAAAAAAGAACAGACAAGTGTAAGTTCATATCTACCTGAAGAAGAGGTGGAGGAAGGAAGGAAGTAACGTTAAGTTCCAGATTATTTCCTTTCTCGAGCGCCGTGCGTGTGTTTGGTATATTTTGTATGTATGTGTTTTTTGTGTGTATGTGTGTGTGCGCGCGCGCGTTTGTGCTTCTTGCCACGGGACGTATCGCTCTGGTTTAATGTGACACCATGCCATCAGACATCATACAATATAGTTTACATGGTCTCTGATGCCACAGTGCATCAGGGATCACACTCACATTATACTGACTCCACTCAGTCTTTATTGTATCTTCTCAATGCTGGGGGGCTGGTGTAGCCTAATAATTAAAACGTTCGCTTGTCTGGTTCGATGCCACATGGATACACTGTGTGGAGCCCATTTCTAGTGTGCCCCGCCGTGATATTGCTGGAAGATTGCTATTGCTAAAACTAAACTCACTCACTCACTCATCTAAATGCCGATCATCAAGTACCATCTTACAACAACTTCAGTAAGAAGCATCTGAGGTCGACCCAACATTCTGATAGTTCGGGCAGAAGACACCATCGATCATCAACATTAATATTGACCCTTGTACAGATAATGAATTGCTGTAAATGAATTTCTGTTGCAGGTTGTCTGGACTGATCAATGGTCAACTCTGCTGACATTTGAAGACAGGCGTATCATTGATGACAGGAGATTAAGCATTGAGAGACCCCTAACAAAAGACTGGAACCTTCACATACGGAACACAAAGAGGAATGACCAAGGAACATACACCTGCCAAGTGAATACGACACCAGTCAAACTAAAAACGGTCATGCTTACAGTTGATGGTAAGGAAGATTTCAGGGGTATGGATGTTTGTCTGTCTGTTGTTTAACGAAGATATGAAAGATATGAACTATAGCTATTTACATTCATCTCCTCTTCCATCCTGTAAACTCCTTATCTATGTTCTGTAGTGCATTGTCATATATCATTGTGGAATAATTCTAGAAACACATGACCAAATATTGATATGGATGTTCTTTACACACACGCGTGTGCGTGTTTATTCAATTACTATTCAATTACCCCTGTGGTTATTTTCAGTTGTCCGTACCTTTCAGGATGGCAAGACTATGGCCAACTTGCTATGATACTGAATTGATATTTTTTTAATTGACATCATCCTATACGAATATTTGTATCAATTTTAAAGAAAGTTTTAACTATACTATACTAATAATTCCTAGTGTGTGAATACAGCTTGAATATTATTACTGAATATAGTTTTTTAACATTCAGACTTTCAAGAAGTGATGAAGATTTTCGAAATTGTTTTCACTTGACGTCTACAATCCTGTAGACGACGATAAGAAAACGCGAAGTGTAATATATAACTCGAACAAGTTAGGAAACCCACAAACAATAATAATCCATTTGTTTTTAGATTCGCCAAGAACGTTAATCACCACCTTACATTGCAGCAACTCAATACATACTGTTTTTTCGTGCATGTTATACCTTACGATGATTACAGATCAGGGAAACAAAGCGGGTAATCTTGAAATTTTCGCCTTCACAAGCTGATGTTCACACAGGATCAATACTCCTAGCTACACGGTAGAACATCTGCTGGGAATAGAGGGAAATTAAGATCGTTGTACTCGATTGGCCGTTCAATACTTCCTTGTAAGAATATGAAACAGATGCGCCACAATAATTAAATACACATCCAAGGTATTTACATAGTAGATTTAATCCAAGCTGATCCCTCCTGAGTCGTATAAATGGCTGTAACGACAAGTGATAGGCCTTAATGTCCTCTATTACGACAATTGCCTAGTGGGCTGGAAGGCAGACACTTCTTGGAGAGAGAGCACGAGGTTTCATCAACGTAAACTGGCTATAAACTTCGACTGAATACATATATATACTAACACCTTGTAGTGTTCGGTACTGTATGTAACGGATGCCTGGACAGAAATGTAATTTGTAATCAGATCTGACAACATGTTCATCGATCGAGCTCGGTGATATGAACTAAGGGATCTACTGACTCAATGAGGATGAAGATTCCCAACAAGTTAGAGGACGAAAATGAGACGAACAGAGTGTAATATTCATGCCTCGCATCCATACGTTATGCGCACTTCGCAAAACAGAATGATATGACTCTCATAAATAAAAACACGGGGAAAGAAATTTGCAGCTTTTTTTCAACATCTTTCTGTGCGTTCTGTCCCTTTTTAACTTAAATGAGCTAATCTCAAGCATGATTACTTATTTATGTACGGAATGTTTTCCTCGGTTTGCAACAAATGTATGCATCGTTATAGTATTAACATTTGAAAAGATGGGACAAACTGATTTCTTTTTAATCAACCTGAAGTATGATATTTTAAAAAAAGCATTAAAATCTTCCATATTTATGTTGACACAAAAAGATGTGTCGGTATATGAATAAAGAGCGAGCTGAACGCGTCATGGTGTCGGGTCTGACTTAAATTCACAATGTAAAAGCTTAGTCATCGTTCCAGGACCTCGTACTGCCTTCGAACGATATCAGGAAACAATACTGGTCTGTTATTATGGAAAATATAGCTGAAAGAATGATCTGTAACAGACTGATTAGCTTGGCGTTTTTAAAGATTAATAATGATAAAGTTCGTCTGTATCCAAATCGATCTACTTAACGTAAGAAAGGAAGAGAACATTTAGACGCTGATAATGTGATCTAGCATAAGAGTTGTCTCTTCGTAGAACTGATGTAAGAAGTTAGACACACTCATGTGTTCGATCCAAAGTAAAGATAGATTTACAAACATATATATGAATTATTTCACTCGATAATTAAGGCAATACACTTTGTGGATGAAAACTTTTCTTTTATTATGTGATGTTTCGGTAAAGATCTTTATACCGTTTCCAAGCAATAGCGCTTGTTTTGAATTATATATCACTCGATGTATGGATGAAGTTCTTTTTATTCTTTATACCTCCTAATACTTATTCCTTCATCAGATGAATGCTGAGTATATAATATTATGTATATATGCATATATATGTGCCATGACAAAAGTACATATGAGGCTGTAGCCGTTCAAAATCCCTATACAGCAAACTAGGAGTCACAAACTTCACGTATAGAACACCTTGGCTCATAAACACCCCGAAACACAGCAAGCCCAGTCCTGAAAAAAGCCCAGTCCACTCAAGTTCCATCAAAAGCTGTAGACAGTCACGATATGACTGAAATATATGACTTTAAATCTTAACTCACTCACTCACTCAAAATCTATAGTTGGCCTAAGCTACGTTTTGGTCTTTTGGTTCACATACTAGGCGTTTCTCTCGCCCAACTTGAACACGTTCGAAAGATCTTGCAGGCGTATTCACATTGTTTGTTCTGCCAACAGTGCCGGCAAAAATCCTGCCTGAGTATTCATCCGAGGACATGACAGTAAAGGAAGGAGAAACAGTCACGTTACAATGCAACGTTAGTGGCATACCGATGCCTAACGTAACGTGGACCAGGTATACGATACATCGTGATGACGCCCAGAAGAAGACCGATCTCTGCCCGGGAACCTACAGTAAGTTTAACGTACTTTGTATGAAAATTTGTTTTCCGTTCCTTCTTAGATAAAGATATGAGAAACGTTCCTTAAGAGTGCTTTAGCTTTCTTGAAACTGTACTTTGTGTTTGCCCTCTTTACGCTGTCTTTTGCGTTCTAATGATCAGGACGCTGAAAGGTTACCAAACTTCAAGGAAACGCGTGTTTCTGTGTAACTGCTCCGGCGATCCTTCTGCCTTCCGTATACAACCAATATGAGCGTTTGTGGTATTTTCGTAGCAATCTTCGAGCTTCCGGTGCATCCTTTGAGCAATACATTTGCCCTCCTCCTGCGACCTTCTGCCTCCCCTGTACAACAATATGCAACCAACCGCAACCAACGTCATCCAACAGCGGCCTTCAGCAACCCATGCTCGCCATAAAATGCGACTACGCTTGTTGTAAGAATCGACTAACGAGATCGGGTGATCAGGCACATGTCATCGGTTCCCAACTGCGCAGAGGCAGAATGAACGCAGAGGGAAGGCAGAGAAATTACCATGGTCGCTTAAGGGATGCCGTTGTCGCCGGATGAAGGCATAGTGATTATTCAACAAACACTATTGGCTGCTCAAAGTTTTCCTAAATTATTGAAATTACATATTACAAAGAGGAGCAGATGGATCACCCCGTTTGACGGACCTATTACATGGCGTCCTTTCGCTGACCCTTGGGCGATCGTTGTGTGTTCATTCTGCAACCACAGCCACGCTACTCTTTTGTTTAAACGTCCTTTGTGAGGCCAAACTCTTCAGCGACCGCGCTGCCTCTGTTTTGAACATGTTGAATATAGTCGCCACCACCATGGCGTTCTGTGCCGTCCTTGGCGATGTCTGTTCCTTCTTTGCACGACCTTTGTACGTCCGTCGTACCCCCTTCGAGCTCTCAGAGGCGTTTTAAACAGTTTAAGAAAGCACAAAGACAGCAGCAGTTCTATGTCAAGAGCATTAGTGATTAACTCTCGACCAGGCAGACCAGTGACTGAATATTTAAGGGGTGTTCCAGGCCATCAGGAAAAGATGACATCAGTCAGGTCCGGGCCACTGTCCGGTCTATTGTTCTCGCGTTAACGGCGAATATGTGCCATGGGCACCACGTTATAAATTACACTAAGACAAACTCTCTCTATAAAGTCAAAAATAACTTATGCATTAATACATTCACAACGTTGAGGCTTCACAGGCGCCTTGGATTGGAAATATATTGATTAACGTATTGCTTCTGTTTGTACCTTCAGTGCGGCTGGACCCACTCCCCTTCACACCTGGTCTCATTTGATAGTGATTCATAAACATCTGTTAAAACAGCCTTGGGTACTCTAGTGGTTAAAGCATTGGCTCATCACGCCGAAGTTCAGGGATCGATTCCCCAACACAATGTGTGACGCCCATTTTTAGTGGCCTCCGCCCTCATATTGCTGGAATATTGTTAATAGCGGCGTAAAACTAAGCTCACTCACTGTAATGATATCGTCAAAATAAGAAATTAAATATTTATTGTATTATGTTTGAAGTTTTTGAATATTTCTTTTAGAAGCCGTGTAAGTATGTTTGACAGTGATCTCACACAGGGTAGACGAGTAAGCTTTTGTAGAAGTCACCTCGGTTTTCATATAATGTTGTATGTTTTATGGCCTAGACGTTAAAAGTTTCCTTTTTACAACAATGTGTCATACATATTTTACTTTTCAGTTTAAATCCTTCTCCAATCGATAACATTTGTCAAATCTTTCATGGACTTGCGTGCCGTATTTCTGACTGATGTAATAAATTTCAAAACCTTCACTGATGTACAAGCAGTTGAATCTTGAGTTGTAATGGGGGATCTGCTTGGAAATTGTATTCCAAGATGGCATGCATATTTTGGTTCACCCGTACCGATTTCTATGAAATATGCATCATTTCAAATTGGAGTGTTCCATCAACATGTTCATTTTTTTTCTTCTTTCCAGATATTGGTGAACACCGTGAAATTTTGATGATACAGAATTCAAGTCGAGAGTGTTGGGGAATTTACAAATGTACAGCGTTTAATGGCGTCCCACCGGCTGACACCCGAGAGATTGGCGTCATAGTTGAATGTGAATATAAAATTGTGCTTTTTGGAAAGGCTGCTCTTAAAAATAAGAAGAATACACATTTCTTGTGACCCAACAGTGTTTTGAAATACATGCACTTTGTCTTGCAGTTTTGATGTCTTGGAATAATTCAATATCTGGCCATGGTTTGATAAAAATTCAAATTGTGACCTTTGTTTATGACTGGGATGTCTTGAATGTTCTTCTTCCCGTTTATATCATCACATGCACTTCCTTACTTAGACTTGTGCCCTCGGTTCCTGTGTGAGGGTTTGGACTAACGTCGCTTTCAGCATTGTGCTAAGGTTATCACGGAATGTAAACTTGATGTGGGAACAATATCCAAACTGATACAGCCTTAAATATTTAGCTCTTCATAAAACTCATAAAGGCGCGTCTTAAGGAGAATTAATTTATCACTACACCGCCTGGTGCCAATTGTATTTTACATATTATTGAATGCCATTTGACTACCTGAGACATTGCGTGTGTATAATTAAGAATTGTTTCTGATGATATGATGTGTATTTATCAGAGGATAAAATTGATTGAGTGAGTGAGCTAGTTTAGTTTTACGCCGCACTCAGCATTATTTCAGCTTTATGGTGGTGGTCTGTGAATATTCGAGTCTGGAACAGAAACTCCAGTGATCAACAGCATGAGCATCGATCTACGCAGTTGGGATACGATGGCATGTGTCGACCAGGTCAGCGAACCTGACCACCTGATCCCGTTAGTCACCCCTTATGACAAGCATGGGTTCCTGAAGATAGATTCTCACCCGGATCTTTACGGGTTTAGACGGTAATAGTGCAGAGGGGAAACTGCAATAACAACTTTGATATGTATAACATCAATTATGATTCGATTTCATTCAGAATCGAGAAAACTAAGGTAACACACACACACGCAACTACGCACGCTGACTCGTGATTATGTAGAGACATTAACTGCTAATTCGGTATATATCATTATTGTAAATCAAGAAACTGATATTTCAGAGACGTGAATCAAACTTGTCAGAACTGCTATTTCGCTCAGTGTCATCGCATTTTTAACATCTCTCTTCCCTACCCCATCCGTCTCTCAAATGTATGTATTCTCCTAGTTTCTATTTCCTCGGTGATCCGTGAAGGTCCCGGGGTAGAATAGGCCTTCGCAACCCATGCTTGCCATAAAGCCAATGCTTGTCGTAAGAGGCGACTAACGGATCGGGTGGTCAGGCTCGCTGACTTCGTTGAAACATGTCATCGGTTCCCAATTGCACAGATCGATGCTTATGTTGTTGATCACTGGATTGTCTGGTCCAGACTCGAGTATTTACAAACCGTCGCCATATAGCTGGAATATTGCTGAGTGCGGCGTAAAACTAAACTCTCTAACTAAACTCCATTTCCTCGGTTTAGTTCCCCCAGAAGTACTTCTGCCTAACAATCGGATCGGACAGTACCAAGAGAAAGAGACGATTCTTGAGTGTGTCGTTACCGCCAACCCCCATGCTGTGAGTGTCTGGACTCGACATGGGTACAAGATCAACAACAGCGTCAAATACAGAACCGACATCTACAGGGACGGAGAATACACCATCACACTCAGCTTGAGGATCCGAACGTTGGAGGCGGATGACTTTGGAGACTACGTTTGTGAAGCGTCCAACGTCCAGGGTACCAGTCGTCAAGTAATGACCCTTTACGGTGAGTGAGTATATTGCAAGTACAGTAAAGTACAAATTCTAGTACTTTTTTGGTTAAGACCCATCCGGGATTCGAACCCGCACCCTCAGAGTCAGGCACCTAAAAGCCAGCACACAAAGTCAGCTGCCTAGCCCGCTCAGCCACCGCGACTTCCATAAAATGAAAGTCGGACAGCTGGTAGTCTAGACTGCGTACTTTGTGTACCCCTCTGATAAGTGTAAATTGGCACGGCTCCCACGGCCGAAAGCTATGATTACACGATGCCATTTAGAAAGTGGTCAAATGCAACTTATGTCATATTTGGGATTCGAACCCGCACCCTCAGAGTCAGGCACCTAATCGCCAGCACAGAAAAGTCGCGGTGGCCGAGCGGGCTAGGCGGCTGACTTTTTGTGCTGGCGATTAGGTGCCTGACTCTGAGGGTGCGGGTTCGATTCCCGGATGGGACTCAACCAAAAACGTACTAGAATTTGAACTTTACTAAGAAAGTGACATCCCAAATATGACATAAGTTGGATTTTATATTTAATATTCTGTAATCTCGCGGCACGTCAGCTTTGGCGAAACAAAATTATACTGTTTTAAACGTTTACTACTTTGTGAAACGGATGAGCTTTTATATGGTGATGACAGACCAATATCATAATCCCGAGTTGCGTTTCTCTTGCTGTTCAGTATAAACGTGTATGATCGTTTGCTGCTCTGTCTTAGTTAACTAATCTAGTCAACATTCGGGTGAGATTTGAATTTCCCATTCGGACTCTTTTTATCTATTTTCTTTCAACTCCATAACGCATACGACAATAACAGATGCTCTCGATACATAAATATCTGGTCAATAGGTTGTGTGAGAGACAGCTGACTCCACAATTAAGTGGGTTTCACTCTGTGCAATGCATTACAGACTATGCTGAATATCGCAGTAAAGTAGACGAACAACATAGTACAACCACCACGCTTGCCACAGTGAAGACAGACTGGATCTCAATACAGACGAGGTATCCTATCACCAGGAACAGAACGGGATCCATACTTGTGATGGAAAGTGGCAGACATACTTCAAACAACAATGGTGCACGAAATGGTGTTGTTTTGGGTAAGTTTGTCGTGTGTATGCAGCATTGCTTAACAACGTACATACTGATATCACAACTAGCGCAGTGATCTGAAAATATTTATATAAATATAAATGTCGTCAAATTTCATGCACGAGAGTGGACAAGCATTTCATGTTGAATTTCTTTCAACACCACGAGAGAAAAAGTGCGATTTTATTAATGTTTGTATTTTTCTGAAACGCCAAACCTTGAACCGAGTGTAACGTATTGGTTTTTGAAATTAGTGCGTTCAATGTTATTAATGCACCACAGAGTACATAGTTTCTTTTGTATTTTACAGAGACCGGCAACTTCGTGGGTTCAGGTGGAAACCGATTAACGCAATTTGTCTTTGTGATATGCATTGCTGCGCTTCACGTTTAATGAGCCTTGTATGGCTCTACGGCTGTGTCTCCCGAGCCTTACAAATTTTTCAAACCATGGCATATTTTGGAGCGTTTCCAAATGCTCCCAAGTGTAAACACAAGGGAATTGTGATGAAAAACATCAAGTCTGAATGCAAGCAGTTTCACACCAGCAACACCATTTCAAGACATGTGCTCAAACTTGTGAACATTTGCAGTTAAACGCATATCGTATGCAAAGTTCATCAGTGCTTCAAGTTTGCTTCAGGGCTAATCGAAGTAGTAGTTATATTGATGGCGAAGAGATAATACAGCTCGTATCCATGTGTGGATATAATGCTCAATTTTTCTTTACATTCAGGTGATTTTGTGATATACATTTTATCTTTGTCGCACCCTTTCATGACTAACAGATAATAAATCACCGAGGTGAGCTATAGGTCACATTTATAGGCAGATATACTTTGGATTCTTATTGATTGTCGGTTAAGGAAGATATTTTGTATCAAGCATGATTTCAATTCTCAAACGGTGTAAAAGCAATCTGAACAATTTCCATATGCTGCAATGCATAAACCAAAGACCAGGTTCATGGATGGAAAGGTCATGGCTAACGGGTTCAGGATAAAACCGGATGGCTTCAGGAAGACCCAACTGTAAGACAAGGCGGTGAGGTAGCCTTGGGATTAAAGCGTTCGCGCCTCCGACTTAAAGCCCGGCTGACTGCGTGAAGCCCATTTCTGGTGTTCCCAGTCCTGATTTTGCTGGGTTGTAGCTGAAAGATGCCAAAACAAAACCCCCATTCTGACCCAATTAGAACGAAGCCAGCTGTTGATCTTCCCAAATTTGAAACATCTAAGAGACACGATCTAAAAAGACATGCAGCATAAATATTTAAACAGTTCTTGGTATGTTCTTTTACGATGCCAAGGGTCACAGTCACGTACTTTGCATGACCATATAATAAACACAAATCGGCACTGGTATCAATATGGTGAATATGTGCACTAAAAGATGTACATAGACTATGTAAATACGAGCTTTGCTTTTACTGTTGTAAGTACTTTTACTCTGTGTAAGTGAGCCCTTTCGTAAACCCCTTACTATACACCTATGATTTAGTTTTGTATGTGTTCAGATGAAAGGCGTTAGATATGGTGTCTCGTAGATAGCATACGTTGACGAAGGTACATGTTTTTATGCACTCATGTTTGTTGTGGAAGGCACTGACCATTCTTGACACAATCGTATTTCAAGGACATGGCGTTGTTTGATATGTTCAGCTCCGTTGTAAAGTTATATTATATATGCACACTCCTCTCAGTGGTATTTGTCATACACTTGGAAACAGCATTGGACTTTATTTTGGCATCATGTGAAAATATACTTTGACAGGAAATACACACCTGTTATGGACTGTCCAATAGGCGTAGCAGTTAATACAGTCATTAATATGTGAACATTTTATTTTCGTGTCCTTTGACTGTACCTCCTCTTGCAATAAATATCCTTTTTGAAACGTTATATATGGTCATTAATCAGTCACGATGAATCCACAGGATTCCTATCAGGTAAAGTTCCCGTTTTTCTCGGGTACCTAAAATTAATAAGTTCCTTTGTTACTGGGTTAAATATATCAACATGGTTACACGCTTGGTATTCCAGATGTGCGTGGAGATACTGGTGCCCAATTACGACGAGAATATCTTCAGGTATATCACAATGACTTGTACAGTGAGACATTTTTGGCTGGCACTCGTCACAGAAAATGTGTACATGACTGGTTGGTAGTTTTGAAAGCGTTGAAAACTGAGGCATCCTGGTCTGAAGGCACATGCCACAACCAGCTTACGGGAAGCATATATCTCACGACCATGCTGGTCACCTTTCAGCATTCATCGTTTGAATTATCTATTTAACCTATATTTAATATTTGCTGATCTGCTGTGTCCGAATACAGTTGTTTATTATTCGAGTGTTTGTCGTTTGTTGAAATTCTGCCAAATGTGAAACAGTCTTACATATTCAAGACACCACTTGACACTTAAGTGGATAAAATGCGAACAAGACAAATTAGTAACCTCCTACCCTATTCAGTTTCTCGACGAAGTCAGTTCTACAGAATCAGTACGCTTCAAGTGTCCTCGTCATTCAATTGGCAAAAATTCCTCAACACGACTCCCCTGTCGATAGCTGTGAGAACTTTTCCATTTGCTCTTTTAGGTCAAATTCAGTAGGAATTTGTCGCCTTGCAGGAATTTCATTGTTGTTATCACCAATCGATCCCGTGCTTATTGGCTGATTATGGAAATGCGTATAGGGAGAGGCACGCTTTCCAGTTTTCCATAACCTCATATCATTCTCTGGGCCTGTGACCGTCCCTACGGCGTCATTGACTACACAGGAGGTTGAAGCGAACAAATAGGTACATGATACACTCAAACTTTAATTCCCTGTTTAATCGATAGCTTTAATGTGTCGGTTAATGGAACCATCCTGTACAGGCCCAAGTATGTCTCTGCTGGAGATATATGCGGTACTTACAGACAGTCCTCGATATTTATTTATCGTTTATTATTGGTTCCTCTTGGAAAACATACAAAGACTTTATTTCAAGTCAGATAAGCATTACCGTTTGATAGGCACGTAAATAGTTACGAGTTTCTTAAGCGCTGAGTAGCAAATGATAGGAAAGTCAATGCTACTGCTCTGCACAAGCTTTGGGCTTATAAATACCAACTAAGGGGCGAATAGGGTAGGAGTGAATTGCAAATATAGTTCAATTTGTATGTGCAACGTATAGTTTGGATGATTAGATGAACATGTTAGATGGTACCAGAACTGTTGTCTGGGTATGGGATTTAGATAAACTGACAACGCCCTGGATGGTTCTAGGACTGTGTGTCTCCATATGGGCGATAGATGAATCGGCAATATGTTGGTTTGCACTAAGAACTGTTGTCTGCATATGGACGCTAGATGAATCGACAGGATGTTGGTTGGTGCTACCTCGCTCAGCCACCGCGACTTCCACAAAAATGGAAATCGGGTAACCGGTAGTCTAGACTGCGGACATTGTGTACCCCTCTGATAAGTGTTCAATGGCATAGCTCCCACGGCCGGAAGCTTTGATTACACAATGCCATTTAGATGGTGGTCAACTGTAACGTATGTTATATTTGAGATTAAACTTTATTAGTAAACTACAAATTCTGTACTTTTTTTAGTTGAGTCTCATCCGGGATTCGAACCCTCACCCATAGTAGTCCTACTTCTATTCTTGTGGAAGTCGCGAAGGCTGAGCGGGTTAGGCGACTGACGTTGTGTGCTGGCGATTAGGTGCCTGGGACCCGGAACTCGTTGGCTGGTACTAGAACTGCTGTCTGGATATGGAGGCAGGGCTGGGACGGGTACTCGAAACCGGGTCGGGTACAGCTGGAATCGAGTGCTTGGAAAGGGAGAGAACTCTGTAATGTCAAGGGCAGATAACACACATTTATTGGTATTGTCGGACTGATGAAGTTATTTATGAGGAATGTAAGTAAAGATGTTACTATATGTATTGTTTAAACAGACGTCAATTAAATAGCCTAATCTATATGAAAAGATCTGTGTAAATCTCGCATTGGCATCCTTTCATGTTGTCTGTAATTATCTCTGTCCACTTTTGACTGAACATTAAAACTGTTGACAGAAACGCCATATTCCTTACATTTTCGGGTACTCTATTCCGATGTGTCCTACTCGTCACAAGTCCCTATATGGGTGCTGATAAACCGTGTTGTTTGGTACGAAGACCTGTCATGTGGATATGGACGTTAGATGAACCGTAAACAAGTTGGATGGTACTAAGAAATGTTGTCATATTGGCAGTTTTCACTCAACAGAAGTGATATCATGATTTTTTGTAGTCTGGGAAATGTGTTGGTTTGGTGGATTTCGAATAGTTATCTGTATGCTGGTGTTAGATGAACCGGCAATATGTTGGTTGGCAGCACGATTGTGCTACAAGAATGTTTGCTGGCATAACGTCAACATGTCATATGAAGGAAGAGAGTAATAAACGTGACAAAATTATGATTCCAAACACTAACATTGTTATTCAAACTTAAGAATGTTCGAAGCAGTGCGTGCCACATGAAATCTCTTTCCAGTCACGAATATTGTTCGTCTAAACGTTTTTCTTTACAGTAGAAGTTAATGGCTATTGTAAAGATAACGCTTGACATTTAGGAAACACAATGTGTGAAATACCACATCTACTTTTATAGTATGGAGTAGTTTAAACTATCATTATTGATTTACCTCAGGTAAGTTAGCTCAGAGTTTACACTAGACGTCCGTGCCTTTGCACTGTAAATAGCACGCTGGGTATTGTGAGTGTCACTGTGACTTCGAATCAGATCTTGTTTCTTGTTACGCAAGCACTCAGCTCGTGAGATTCGGCAATGTGGTAAACTTTTAAAACCTGCATAACTTCGGCCCTTCAGACACATGTTATGTCGTTGGATTAAAATTAAAAAACGGTGTAAAATCAAGCCTTTATATTCTCATTAGTCACTGTATGCAGATTGCATAAATTCAGACCTTCATGTAACTGAAATACTGACAAAGACTCGAACTACTCACTCATCCAGTCCAGTTATCTAGAAACAGATCATTTGGGTGTGTTGAAAAAAAGCTTTTAATTGATGTCTCCTAACTGTTTATGAAACGTGAGTAAAATGACTGTATGCGGTGAGTGGTATGAATACGGCACAGGCTTCAAAACCATTTATTTAACTGCTTTCAAACGATATACACGTTTGTTAATTCATATATTTTTAAACAAACACACATTAAGAAAGTGGCCTCTCATGCGATCAGAGGTCCGATGTCATTCTAACGCATTATACCGGCTACACTACTATTCTGCCACTCAACTAGGCCAACACTCCATGTTCCGACCGAGCCACACAATGAAGTGTGTTCACCGACCAGGGCAGGGTAATGCTGACACTCTAATCAGCGTAATTCAATTACTAGAATGTTCATCGTTTACAGAGATCATTCATTATTCAAACTGACACGCAGCCATCAGTAGGAATCAATGGATTCCAATTTTTGCATTAGTTTATTTAAATGCCAGTTTCATTAACTATGCGATGGTTGACTCAACGCATATTGCACCGTTTAAATATTGTAGGAAGCCAATACTGAAAAATATATAAGAAGAAAAAATGAGGAATATTGCATAGAGATACAAGGGAAATGAGGAATTAAGTGAGTGAAACCATATTAAACGTACAGAACAAGTAGATAGTTGCGTTGTTGGTTTGTACAGTTGATATGATGTTGATAGTAATCACATGCTTTGCTACTCTTTACGTTTGATTAAAATACAGTTTCGGGGTAATACCATCATACCCTTATTCCATGTCAAATACAAAGCTACCAAACTGCACAAGTAACAATATTCACGAAAAAGAACTTCTGGTTAACAAGAACATACCTTGATTCGCTAGAATAAACATGCCTACAAAATGAAAGCAAACTGAAAACGAGAGTGCGTTATTGTGTTTTAAACGGTATACTAGCCTTTTACCAGTATATTGGCTTAATGTGGGAATATAACCGACACAACCTTTCCAAGCCCACAGAATACAACTGTGAGGATGGGACTCATGCTGTAGGTTAGGCCATGGCCATGGCCATGTGTGAATGATGATGATACGATGTGTTTGCGAAAAGGTAAGCGTTTCTTAACTTGGGGTGGCACCCGTCCTTAACACATGCACAGGCTTAGAAAACACGTCAGACAGACCTGAAGACGTTTACCGCTCTGGTAAGACTCACAAGCAAGGTTAAGTGTTGATGGACGTGGTCAACACGGACAAGGCAGACCGACATTTGAACCAACGATCATGCGTTTCTTTAGATGGCTGATATAACTTTGCAAACGTATCACACATGAACGTATACAAGTGTACGCCTGAGTGTCTGAGACACAGCGGAGTCTTCAAAACTAAAGAAAGTGTTCGTAAAATATTCTGCTATTTCCAGTGTGAGGCGTCGACTACTTTGGGAAGTAAAGCGACCGACACAACGTGGTCTGTGACTGCAGATGCTAGTGCAACTGTGGGCAGGTCTTTCTTTTTCTGCTTGCCTGAATCCTCTTCTCTGCGGTGAAATTCATATTTCGACGAATTATTTCATTTCGAGCTGAATGTGTCTTCTTCATGCTAGGTAATGGCCATATCTTGACGAAAATGTTTACAAGTCAACAACTTTTAGTTTAACATTCATGTATTGTGTAAACACTCACGGTAATGTAGATATGTCTTACCAGATGTAACATACATCTACCGAGGTCAGCAACTAGATAAAGTATATCAGTACATTTAACATATATCCAATGGTGTCCTCACTGAACGCACATCTTTCTGTATCTACCATGGTTTGACGTACACTATCCTGTGCCAGCACAGAGATTAACGTACATATGTCTCTGTCAACACAGATGTTAACGTACATCTACACGTGCCAACACAGAGATTAACGTACATCTAACTGTGTCAACACAGAGATTAATGTACATCTATCTGTGCCAACACAAAGATTAACGTACATATGTCTCTGTCAACACAGATGTTAACGTACATCTACACGTGCCAACACAGAGATTAACGTACATCTAACTGTGTCAACACAGAGATTAATGTACATCTATCTGTGCCAACACAAAGATTAACGTACATATGTCTCTGTCAACACAGATGTTAACGTACATCTACACGTGCCAACACAGAGATTAATGTACATCTATCTGTGCCAACACAGAGATTAATGTACATCTATCTGTGTCAACACAGAGATTAAAGTACATCTACCAGTGTCAACACAGAGATTAATGTACATCTATCTGTGTCAACACAGAGATTAATGTACATCTATCTGTGTCAACACAGAGATTAAAGTACATCTATCTGTGTCAACACAGAGATTAAAGTACATCTACCAGTGTCAACACAGAGATTAAAGTACATCTATCTGTGTCAACACAGAGATTAATGTACATCTATCTGTGTCAACACAGAGATTAATGTACATCTAACTGTGTCAACACAGAGATTAATGTACATCTAACTGTGTCAAGACAGAGATTAAAGTACATCTACCAGTGTCAACACAGCGAGTAACGTACAACTCCTTGCGTCGACACTCTGATAAACATAACCTTATACGTGTGTGAACACTTTGTCTGAGTGATCCTGAATCCAGGTTTAAGGTGAGACTCTTTGTGCATCTATCGGTGATAACGCAGTTTAATGTTAACATAGAAGTGACAACGTCATGTTTAATCCACACCTAATGATAACGAGTATGTACCGTTTTGAACACTGATGTTAACGTCTGTCAGTGTATCCACTGAGCACACCATACACCTACCAATGTCTCCATTCATGTTAACACACATCTTCATTGTCTCCGCTGAAGTAAACACACATCTACCAGTGCCTCCACTGATGGTAACATACATCTCTCAGTGTCTCAACCATGTGCTGTTGTCAATACTATTATTAATATGCATCCATGTTGATAGATGCTGTTATTTAAATACAAAGGTGTCACCAGCTGACATCCACAGCAGCATATAGCTGTATGAACACCCGGTGTAGCATACATTTGTCGGTGTCACCTATCAGTTTAAGGCATGCTGATGTCTTTGTCGTATGTAACGAGTTGTTTTGTTAGTCGTCTGCAATTATGGTACGTGACTAAGTATGTTTACAGTACAAACCATATGTGTACATGACGAAAACATGAATGAATGATCTTTGTTTCCTCAGATAACTTCGAAGAGTAAATGTATTATACGTGTTTCCCTTCGTCAGCGAGTATGTGAGTGAGTGAGTTGGGTTAGATACCCTCAGGAACTGATATTATTTACTGTGGATTGTCAGACTGAGTTTAATTTTTTGCACAAAGCTTTAAGTGAAGCTGGTCTAAAACGTTCACCTCTTTGGCAAAACTCAAGGGCTCGTCGACAGTGGCAACGAACTAAAGACACAAACGTTGCAGATTTTCGATCTTGACAAATTACGGTAACTTATGATCTCGAATGCTCAAGCAACATTTGGCTGTTTCACCAGTTTCGCACATATACATCAGGTGCAGTACGAAAAGACATAGCACGTGGTTTCTTTAAGCTGTACGCCAACTAAGTTTGTCTCGTTTGTCATATGGCGCGTTTTACTTACTGAGAAAATCGATTCCCTTCATCTAACGAGCACTCTTCTTACACGCAGCAGTTTGTGGTAGCGCTCGGCAACAGAGACTTATTACTGATGTTGATAAGTAGCATTTACTTGTAAAATATAATCAACATACACCTCGTAATAGCAATGGACTTCAACGTTGTACATGTACATACCGAGGGGCTAGGGAAATGTCTGCACTATTAATACTGGCATTGTCGATTGAGGTCTATTACCATCCTCTCTGTATGTATATCATTGAATTGGGAAATGTTGAATCAACATTTAGAATGTAGAAGCCCCAACGATAAGGACGATGTCTTATATCGTGATTGGGTTCAGGTTCGCGTTACTTTTGAGTAATCTATACACATATGATGGTTAGATGTTCCCATGCCCCGACATAAATGTAATAGTCGCATCAATTATTCATATCTATATTTACATGAACGTTTTTTATGAAACGGTACTGTGTCTGGTGCCAGACAAAGCCTTATCTGAACATATGTGTTAATGCAGGGAGCGTGTGCTTGATCTTGCCTTAGCGAGTGTGATGTCCACTTGGAAAACATTCTTCGTTGTCAAAGCTGTAGGATACATATATTTAGAATAAGGAAAAGATACCAATCTTTTCTCTACTGGAATTCATGCCTTAAGGCACCATGACCAGCATGCTACAATTTCTAGTCGAACTAGATACACGTATTTGGTTTCGAAAAATATTCAGAAGGTGATTATTTGGGGATAGGTTAAACTAATTTCCATTCAAATTCTCATAATTTAAAAACAGAGGATAGATACGGGAACACTGTTACAGGAGAATGTTGATTATGTTGTACACAATTCAGGTAATTATACGATGGTGGGTGTGCTGTCATACTTGATCTTGAGTATACTGTAGCTTTGCAATTGATACAATTCAATACATGCATGTCAAGTTAGGAAGAATGTCTGCAATGTCTCACACATAAATGTCGCTTTCTGATTGGCTAAGCGTCCTCCTCCTTAATCTTCATCCATGTTCTTCCATCACATTCACCTCCTTAAAAACTGCCATCATTGACCTTGCCTCCATCCATGTTCCTCTTTACCATCACCAATCTTTTTTTTTCACCTTCATCAAGTCTCTTCTTCACCTTCATTATGTTCCTCCATCACCTTCACTCATCTTCCTCCTTCACGAAACCCATCTGCCTCATTCACCTTCAGCCAGTCCCTGCTTCGCCTTCACCATCTCCCTTCATCGCCTTCTTCCATCTCCCTTCTTTACTAAAGTTCTTCCTTCACCTTCTCCATGTTCCTCCATCACCTTCACCTATCTCCCTCCTTTACTACACCCATCCTCCTCCTTCACTTAACACATCTTCCTGATTCTCCTTCACACAGTCCCCCTTCACCTTCACCATATATGCATGTTCCTCCATCTTCTTCAGCCATCCTATTCCTGTACTGCAACCATCTTCCTACATAACTACACCCATCTTTCTCACTAAACCCATCTTCCTCATTCTCCTTCACCCTCTACATCCTTCACCTTCTCCATGTTCCTCCATCACTTTCATCTATCTCCCTCCTTCACTACATCCTTCATCTTTCTTCTTCAATAAATACATCTTCCTGATTCTCCTTCACACTGACCCTCCTTTACCTTCACCATGTTCCTCCTTCACCTTTGCCAGTCCTTCTCCTTCACCTTCACCAATCTTCGTCTTTCACCTTCACCAATGTTTCTCTTCACCTTTGCCAGTCCTTCTCCTTCACCTTCACCAATCTTCGTCTTTCACCTTCACCAATGTTTCTCCTTCACCTTCACACATGTTTCTATTTCACCATCACCAATCTTCCCCCTTCACCTTCACATGTTCTCCTTCCCCCATGTTTCTCTTTCATCTTCACAAATTCTTCCCCATTCATATTTCCCATGTCCCTCCTTCACATTAACCTGTGATCCTCCTTCACCTTCACCAATCTTAATCCTTCGCATTCACTCATGTCCCTCTTTGACCTTCACCATGTGCCTCCTTCACCTTCAGCCATGTTCCTCATTCACCTTCAACCACGTCCCTCCATCACCTTCACCGATCCCCCTTCACCTTCACCCGTGTTCCTACTTCATCTTCTCCCATGTCCTTCACCTTCACCATATCCCTCCTTCAACAATCTCCCTCCTTCATCTTCACCCAAGTCCCTCCTTGACCTTCACCTATGTTCCCCTTGACCTTCGCCGATCTTGAGCTTAGCATGTTCCTCCTTCACTTTCATCAATTTTCCTCCGTCACCTTCACCCATCTGCCTCTTCACTTAAATCATGTCTCTCTTTTATCTTCACCCATGTCCCCCCTTCACTGTCAGCATGTTCCTCCTTCACTGTTACTAATCTTCCTCCGTCACCTTCACCATGTCTCTCTTTCACCTTCACCAATCTTCCTCCTTCATCTTCACCCATGTCCCTCCTTTATCCCCCCACTCACGTCCTCCTTGACCTTCACCCATGTTCCTACTTGGCCTTCGCCGATCTTCCTCCTAACATTCACCAATGTTCCTTCTTTACCGTCACTATATCCCTCCTTCACCTTCAACCATGTTCCTCCTCCACGTTCACCTCCTTTATCTTCGACAATCATCGTTCTTTACCTCTGACCATGTTCCTCCGTCACCTTCACTTATGTTCTTCTTTAACTACCTTTCTCATTATCTTGTCCCCTATCCCTTCTTCACTCTGTTTTTATTTCACTTTCATCCCTTTTTCTCATTCACGAACCTCTCTGTTCCTCCTTCACTTTCAACAATATTCGTTTTTCATCTTCATCCATATCCCTCTTTCGCCTAACCCATTTTCTTCTTCACATTGACTCCCTCTTCTCCTTCACTGTTTATATATTTAATTACATGTCAACTAAGAGAACTAGTGGTAAGGTAGTTACCGTTTAGTTGGACAATCACAATACCATTGTTTAGCATCTGAACACAAATGTCTCGTCATGCAACATCATATGATAAACGTGCACAGAGAAGCAAGCGTCTAGAGGGAACTCCGAGGCTGAGACAATGAAACAAGTGCTTGTGTGGTTAAAATATCACAGTTAGAAAATTTCGCCTTGATATATAAATTGCACTATTCCATAGCTTCATATCTGTTAGCGGTCAATATAGTATCAAGTACTACACCAAGAAGTCTCTTTTAGTTGGATATCGCGTGTGACTGACCAGCGATGTGTTCAGTATCGGCGTAACACCTGTTGCCTGTATATCGGCAGACATTGAGAACAGCAAGGCGGCAATGCCAGACAACGCCAGTAGGTTGTCATCAGTTATCTCCGACAAGAAAAGCTTACAGACCCTGGAGTGACCAGTTCAGTCCCCAACATGTTCCCATTGTTCATTCATGTGTAGGATAAATTTTATTTTGATCATGATATATCCTCCAAATACACGAAGGAGTCCATAAGGATACCATGCATCTATGACCCAGTGTGTCCAGCGCCTCGATGATTGCAGGGTGTTGCGGTCCAAGACTTGCTTAAAGTTACCCTACAATTTTTCAGTGGTCGATAGTGCAAGACGTATGTAAATTCATTTATAACATACACCATTCACTACATATTCATTCCATGTTATTTCACGACATTGTTTGATACAATTACTGGCTACACACCAACCTATTTAATGCAAGTCACAAATGAGCTCTTTTTATGCTTTAGTGTATGAAATGTCTCAGTACAATCGACGCATGATGTATAAAGTTACTGAAAAAATAGTTTTCAAATACTGTTCTTAAGCGTTTTTGGGTGCCGTTTCTTTTGTAATGAAGGCATTGTGTTTTTGCATCACGAATTGTACACGCCATCTCCGGATTGGACCTCTCATACAGTCAATCGATAGCAATGATTACCTCTACTTTAAGGCTAGCCAAAGACAAATAAACTTAACTTCATTTGAGACCAGCTGGAAGGCAAAAACTGTAATGAAACACGACTACGCCTGTATGGTGTTATGAGCCGTATATCATTAGTTCTCAAAGGGTTATCAAGTTACATATAATATCATACATCACACAAATTCTAGATGTACAAAAAAGAAAAGGTTGCTTGTGGCAGTTTGTGTACGTTGTAATCAGAACAATATTAGCAAACGTTCTTTGCCTCAGCCATCATGAATCTAATTGCAACACAACTGTGTCCTGTTTGGGATGATATGGTTTTGTGGCGGGATTCTTGATGCAACGATGGTAAATGAGTAAGCAAAAGCTTCTGAGAAAAGAGGTTGTAGACATTTCATGGCGTAACAAGGAAACTGTATACATCAGACTGGGTTGTAAGCGGGATACAATTTGATTACTGTACATCATTGACTGTACTCTGACAGTTGGAAAAAAAACATGCTCAACGTTTCTGTAATTCATCAACAGCAGGAGCATCGATTTACACAGCTTGCACACAATGACATGTGTCAACCGATCGAGTCTGACCACCCAAAACCGTTAGAGCTGAAGACTATTTCTAACCCGGATCTTCAAGTGGTATCGCCTCAAAGCGATAACACGATATGGTCTTGCGATGTCTTGATGCAACATGGTGATATGTCAATAAAGCCAATGGGTGGTGATATGTATGACAACAGTGCTCTCCATTCGCCATAGTAAGCATAATTGTCTCTTGGAAGGACTGGGAACATCACATGTTGACAAATCCATTTCGTTTCATATACAGAAATCGTTCGACTGTCTTAGCGACAGGTGTGATTAACGAAGCGTATAGAGACTTAGTAAGCATGGTTGGTCAAGAAATACACTTGTAAATGTAATTCTGAAACAAAGTGTGCCCCCAAGATCTCAGACCCGAATATGTCTATGAGTGAGTTAGTTTTTAAACATCTTGTCTGCGGCAGGAAGAGTAACACATTTGACTATGTAAGAGTTAATTATCAGCGAATATTCTAAGGTAAATATATGAAAAAAGTTACTTTGCAACTAAAAAAGTTGCATAAACAGAATAGGTCAAGGTGAAACAGAATGATATACTTATATTCAGATATATTCTCACTATGCTTTTTTCATAGTTGTTGTACTGGAAAGTGATAAACATTTAGGAATTGTTTTGTATATTTTAAGGTAACGAGAATTCAGTTACCTGCCCCAGTACGAAATGATTTGCACTTTGTGGACCTCAGTGTTCTTGGGATACAAATACAGGATCATGGCCAGCATTTTCATGTTAAACGATGACGTAAACAAAATTTATAAGTAGAACAAGAATAACCTTGGGAAGGTGAAAGTAAATAAGTGTGGGAAGTTGGCTTGATAGGCGTCAGGTCTGTTCAGACCGATTGTTCACATCATTGCGCTTCCATCACCAGATGGTCTGTCGATTGCGAAAAAAAATACCAAAAGAAAATCCCCCCCCCCCCCCCCCCCCAAACAAAAAGCCTTTAAGTTCTACAATGAAATTTGTTGTAGACGATTTGAACTTTGGTAGAATAGAACACAAAGTAGTTTATATGTTATTGTTTTTGTTGTAGTGTCCACTGCCTTTATTTAGATCATTTCCACCATCATCTGTATTACGTCGTATGCATTTACAAATTGAAACGTTTCTCCTTTACCGTCATTTCTTAATGGCGTGTCCTACAATGGTGGTGTCGTCTCGTGTAGTATCGTGTCGCTCTATCGAGATCTGGTGACGTTCTGGCGTTTTCATGTTGCACAACTTCGTTTTTGTCGGTATTGCAATTATTCAAGTGGAAATTTCGGTGATAGCCAGATTAAAACTGTAATGATTTGATACAAAGAATTTTTTGTAGAAACACGAGAACCACCATTATATAGTCTAAGTTGAAAACTTAAGTCTTTACTTTTGTTGAATATGAAGCTGTTAGCATTTGCTTCTGCAAGTCTTTGCAATTACAATTGCTTACATCAATGCTCATGATGTTTATCACGGGATTGTCTGGTCTAGACTTTATTATTTACAGACTGTCGTTATGCAGTTGGAATATTGGCTACAGCAAAATTAACCCACAAACAAACTAGAATGAACACGATATAAAAATAAATGCCTACTTTCACTGTGACATGATCAAAGACGACTTGACACCCTCATCCATCGACCTTTTGTGATAGACTTGTAATATTGTGTATACGGAATACTGTTACCTTTTCTTTTCTGTGCGATCACGTGTTGAAAATATCTGCTTAACACTCCATTGCGTTTGTCAATAGACATTACGGATTTATACATGTCGTGTGTTTTTAAGAAGCGTGCCTCGATAGGCAATGTATTTACGACGGAGAGTATCATGTTTAAGGCAAAATGTTCTACTCGTATATTCTGTATACTTGTGCTGTCACAAAATGTATACATTCCATTCTTTTCAAGATAGATTCTCATGTTTTCAGGTATCATGAGTACCATATCTGATGAATACTGGCTCCACTAAACGTGATGTTTTATTTCTCTCCACGAAGTATCTGTAGAGGCTAGGTAGGAAGACGACAGCAGCGTCAGAGTAAAACATTCCATGTACCATACAGTGGGAAATGTGCTTCCGCCGGTAATCCAGTGATCAACAGCATGAACACCGATCTACACAACTAGGATACAGGTGTCAACAAAGTCAGGGAACCCGAGTTCCCACTCCAGTTAGTCGCCTCTTAGGACAAGCATGGGCCACTCAATAAACATTGTCAGCAGAGGTGGTGAATCGGATACATGGTGAATATCGCCATGTCATTATTGTCATTGTGTGCAGAGTTGTTTTTTATTCATCTTGTATAGCCACATGTGGGGCACCGAGTCTAATTTATTTCGATTGAAAGTTTTGCGACCAGAGATAAATGAAATAGCGCATCCCTATTCCTGTAATATCAAATTTAAGTGATATATTGTGGAACGTAACCGAGTTTTGATGCGAGTATCAGATTCTGCATCATGTGCTTCGCGAACGAGTCTCACTTAAGCCAAAAACAATCATGAAAATGTTTAAGTCCAAAGGCAATATGGCTGAAATCGTGATACTACAATTATTCGTATGTTGACAGATTTACAATCGTCCTTCCAGGTCTACTTATTTAATGAAATTTCAAAAACGGTTTCAGTTCCAACATACTGTCTCTTTCAGCGATAGCCCGAAACAGTGAACACTGTGTTACAAAATAATGTGTCTGACGCCAAGCTTTCCAAAAACACGAGTTGAGGATTGTTTCTGCTGCAATGAAATAACACACAGCTGAAACATAAAGCGATCTGGCTTACATAGAACGAGTTTATAAATTATTCACTCGGACGTAGAGACCCCAGATGTCAAAGATCTCACACTTAAGTAATAAAGGTGATTACATGTCCACAATAAGCATGTAGCTGGTGTAACTCGCGGTATCGATTTGAAATAACTGATTGTAAATTGGACCGTTATTCATAAAAAAGAAAGCGTTTTATTGCACACAATGATGGCCATATTTCACTGATATTGGTATCCCTGTAACACTGTAACAATGGTTGATATTAATGACATAGCTAACCTATTCAATTCAAACAGTTATTGTTGGTTCAACAAATGGAGACGATATGAAGACACTAAACAAATGAAATCAAGCTCAGTGGTCGTGAAAACTGTCAACAAAAACTATTTGGTTAATAGCATCTGTTATCTTCAACCAGTGAGGTTTATCTTCAGTCAGTGAGGTTTAACAGCACTTTGAACATTACATCAGTTAGATTTTCGCGTGTCGACTTGATTTGAAAGAAAAGCGTAAAGAAATAGTGGAATTTTCCCAGGTTTGAGTAACAGGGTCCTTCATTATGTTGATGAAGGAAAGAATCTGAATGACAGCAACATCGGATCCTGGTTCGCAAGGAGATATAGACCATTTTGTTCTCGGTTAGGACTCTCTGAAGTAATATTTGGTGCAAAAGTTAGCTTTATAGCTTTAACTTTCTAGCTATTGACATGGATATCAATTTGAAACAGTAGCCCTGTGCTAATACAGGAGCAATTAGGACTACACTACAAACAAGTATAACAGTAGATGTCATGGCTGCAAGGAATGATGTGAATGTTTATGTTCTGTGAGCAATAGTGTGCCATCACAATTTGTGAGAGATTAATATAACTCTGTAACTCAACGAGGCATTCGGCGTTCTGATTCCAACGCCAGCTCCTCTTGCAGCGCATAACCAAGTTCAACCCATTTGGCCACCAACGGCCTATGACACACATTCCAGTCCCTTTCATGCCCAAAACGATTTCAAATGGAGAAAGTTTCGTTGCTACCCAAGGCACTATATATATATATGGCACTGGTGGAGATAGGCACTGATGATTCGCTAATTGACCATGAACACCCTGAAATTCAAACCTGAACCACACGTCTTGCAAACGGGACAATTGGTAGTGCAGTGTGTTACCGGAAAACGACATCACCTTGCACTGTATCGCTGGCTGGCTGCTTTGCTGTTACGAGAAGCAAGGGTTGCTGAAGACCAATTTTAACCTGGATCTTCGCGGAAAAGGACTGTATCGAGTGGGATTGCGCGGTTGACATCCGACCAGATTAGATCCATCGGTGTCAGGATGTATCAAGTTGACACGTACTGCAAGACACGTCTGAGTTATGCAACACGAGTACAGAAACTTTCGACATAATGAAACGTCATCAGCGACATATGTCAACCCAGCAACACGTGTCCGTCGACCATAAATCAAACTGGGCCAAAAGAAATGTGGCAAAATTTTCTCAAGTTCTCAAATGACCTGCCATGGGACTTTCATGTGCCAATGAAAGTACATGTTTTTGAAATACTTTCGGTACCACGATTTGATGGTACAATTTCCATTCATCCTCCACAGGAACATCCGGCGACCCATACCCGGAAATACCCGGAAATTCATCCTCCAACTTTTCTGTACTAACTGAACTCTCCGGCAAAACAGTGACATTTGGATCAGCACCAACTTTGGCTCCCATAAGATCATTACCGATCAACAAATCGACACTCGGAACTGGGAGAAAGTCAAGAACACCAACTTTCACCTCACCTGAAATCAGATCTGAGGTCAAATTCACAAAATGGAGAGGGGCAGAAGAACTGCCACCTATACCCTGAAGCAAAACATCTGAGTTAGCTGAAGCCTCATCAGAAAGAGGCAAAATATCCTTCAAAATCAGAGATCCAGTATCCCTCAAGATAATAACGGGCCGTGGGGTAGAATTATCTCCCATAAGTGACACAGAACCCTTGGAAACAAAGGGCAAAAACTCCTTCCGAACTACAGAATCTTGAGGCTTACTCTCACAAACAAAACTCTCCTAAGAACCACCTGGAAAGAAAGGCTAAGGTGTGATGGACACAAAAGCATTTGGGGAACGTGTAGCCTGATTTCTAAACGGGAGTTGCATACACCAAATGACCTGGCTTCTTACAATACGCACAAACAGGATCAGAACCACTGGTAGCCTTAGGCTTAGACTGAAAAGTATGTGACTGGTTGCCACTAGAATTTTGAACCTGTTCTAACACCATGTAACCTGCATGTCATGAAATATTAACCGGGGAAAAGCCCTTTTGGCCAAAAAAGTTTGTACTACCCGGAGACCTAAAAGAAGTCTTGTGAGTCAAACAATAATCATCTGCCAACATTGCTGCCTTATGTAAGTCATCAGCCTTTTGTTCATCCAAATCAGTTTTAAGGTCAGCATGAACACTGCTTGAAATCTTCCACCAACACTAACTGTCTCAAACCATCAAAATCTGTGATTTCCTTAGACCCACACCACCAATCAAACAATGTTTCCTTTTCTCTAGCAAATGTCTCATTGTCTCTTTTGTGGGCATTTCTGAATTTCTGACTATAAGCTTCAGGCACTAACTCATAAGCTTTCAAAGGGTACTCTTGACAAGATCATAATCTGAGCTTTGTTGTACTGACAAGGCTGAATATGCGTCCTGAGCTTTACCCTTCAAAACAGTTTGCAATAACATAGTCCATGACTCAACAGGCCACTTGAGATTTTCTGCAACTTTCTCAAAATGTAGAAAATATTTGTCAACTTCTTTCTCATTAAAGGGGTACAAGCCTAGCATGTCTTGCAATGTCAAAAGTGAAAGAATCTGAGAGTTGAGAAGGGTTTTCAAGTTTTTTTTCAGAGCAATTTCTGTGTCAACTTGCAATTTCTTCAGTTCTAATTCCTTTCTATTTCTGTCTCTTTCTATTTCCTTCTCCGTCTCAACATTTCCAACTCTTTTTCTTTTTCCAACCTTTTCAATTCTATTTTTTTTCATTTCCAACAGGTCTGAACATTCCTCTGGCACCATTTCCAAAACATCATCTTCAACAATTCCCTTATCAATATAGTGATTCAACACAATTTTCAAAATCTGAAATTTCCTCATTGCAGGTTTTCCATCAAGTTTGGGATGTGAAGAAATTTGCAATAAATCTCATTTACTCAACTGACTAATTGTCTCAGTGTCAGGGGACAATACAAACTTCTCAAGTTCAAATACCATTTTGCTGGTTCCTCAAATGCAGTAATTTGAAATGAATTTCACAAATGGTCTCAAATGTCAAATGAATTCGAGCCCGTACTTTTGTTACAGTTAAGAATTTACCGTGATAAACGATGTAAGAAATCCACTTGAGAACCAGCAAAACAGAACAAAGACAAGTCATAAACGTTCACATTATGTATTATTATGCAACGAGAGCAAGGTATACAAAGTCACAAGTCATTTTCACAATGCTGATTACAAATACAATTCAAGAGAGTCAAAATCTAAGTCAATGGGTCACAAAATACAATATAGCAAACTCACCAAAGTCTTAGTGTGAGATAGAATCAACTATGCAGAATGTTAACACAGCGATCGGTCTGACAGCAGATAATGTAGAATGCCCTCGAATAAATCTCCCGGAAGTAAACACATAGAAAACTGAGCGCAGATAAATTCCGGAAAACCAGAATCCTAAAAGTGTTGACCATCTAGTAAAAGGAAATGTGACCCATCATAATTATCATCCAAATAATTATTACTTAATTAATAACAAAATATACAGAAAATACACACTCGTAACAATCATTCGAACCTTATATTCTTGTCCTTGATCTGGGATGTCCGCATTGAGGTCGATCGTAAATAGTCTGGGTTTGGGTACCTCTTCCATGGCATACACATCGTGTACAGTGAAACTTTGAATGTATTGGCTACTGCACGACGACTTCTGCCAGTTTCAGCAAACCAATATACACTAATGTCAGTAGTAGGATAGTTAAACTTCATTAACAATAACCAGATATCAGGGAACCTTCCTTCAAATTATCAAACTAAGGAATGCTACCCCACGAACGCTTGTGGGACTACTGTATGCTCTACGTCCAACTTTGGGTATTTCGTGTTATATGTTACATTGTACACATAAATATAAAAATTAATATATATTACTCACATAAACGTTCATGTAAAGCATGTTTGTTGTTGACGGTTATTCTAAGGTACGGTATTATCCGAACACAATGCACATGCCTATCTACTTATTCATACACCAAACAAACTCTCTCTCTATCACTCTCTCACACACGGTCTCGCCACCCCTCCCCCTCCCACCCCCTTCTCTCTCGCTCTCTCTCCTTCTCTCTCTCTCACACACACACATATATACGCAATAGTCCAAATGCTAACAGGGTAACTTTCACTGCAGCTATGATGAAAAAATACTTGAAAATATGACATGCAGTTGGGCAAAATCTCTTGCCTAGCATCATTTTCAAAACCGATTCAAGACATTTCTGTTGATAGCTAGCTTTTCATTACAAACCCTTTATAGCTAAACTTCGGAATAAACTGGACTAATTACTCAATAGCGTATTAAGATATTGATCTGACACATTCAACGTATAACCTATAGCATCAGCATTCAATACTTCTGCATCGCTCTTCGTCTGCGGCGCAATCATGTAATACACAGGGCGCTGGGCACGATTCCGTTTCATAACCTTTAAAATATTTCCCAAGCCTCAACTGAAGTAATGTAAAATGTTTAAATAGAGTGGACAAGACGTTGATATATGGATTAAGCTGCAAGAAAAACCCTTAGCATTAGCACATAAGCCTTATTGGTCGAACGACCATATGAGCAATAGAAATTGAAGGCAACCTACTGTTGATACCGCTACTTCGTACAGCTTTACAATTAGCCAGCAATGATGCATTTCCTTTGAAGGCAGTACTGATATAAATAAGGTTCTGTTTCATATACACTTAAAAAATCGATAGTTTCTCTTTGTCTATTAAGACTATTAATATGTATCGCAATCCTCAAGTTGGGGTTCTTCTGTTCTTATAAAAACACTTTGCTTGGTTGGTCTTAACTTCTCGACTGGTTATCCGTTCCATTGTGACCCATGATCAATGATTCAGTGAGGAAGTGAAGCTTAATGACTCATTCAAATCTGTTTAGTCCTTTCGTCTGGGTTAAGGGTAAGGCATTGGTTATAGAGTGACACAAAAGCAAGTTCTATAACACACAGAGCGTGTATTCTCCTGTAGGAAGTTACAGGGGGTGAGCACACCGCCAGACGGACAACAGTAGTTTGTACGCCATGCTGTACAAATGTGTGGAAACGGTTTGAGGGAACACGATAAGCTTCCTAGAGCCGGTGATCTGGGGTATCTTTCCAGTTCCATCACGGAACATGCAAGAACGTGATTAGTTGGTTTCCGCCTCTTCTCCCTGTTCTGTGCTTGCCGTTTTGTGATAGATTATTCACCCGCCTGCCATGTGTACAGTCAGTTGCTTTGGAGTGTGAGGGTCAGGAGTCAATGTGCAAATTGAAAGTAACCGTGAAGTCCGGAGCCTGTGATTGGCTGTTTGTTTTGGAGCTGTGACACACCAAGTGAACAGGAAGCTAGCATCTATAGGGCGAGTGTGACAACTAGTGTGACTCCCAGCTGTGAGCGGCCCTCACACTGCCATTCTTTCTAGCAAATTGGTTTGATTAACACATGAGTGAGTGTCGAGATAGTAACGTTCATCCTGGCATGCCGCCTCTATTCTGTGGCTGACGACAGCTTTCGGACCAACTGTTATCTATCGCAGAACTTCGTAAGAGATACAGATTAACCCGCGAAGCGTGACAATGGGTTTACTGTTATACATGCAGTCATGTGTCATTGTGACTCTGTGCCTGGTTCCTGCAATATCAATAGGTGAGTGGGAATTTTCAAGTTTATTTACGCTTTCCGAATGCTTATTTTTATTTGTTCGATATCATGATTTTTTATGATTTAGATGGAAATGCACATGTGTGCGGGCTTGTATGTGTGCCTGTCATATTTTGTAAGTACATTCTGTATGTTTTATGGAATATTATCTCATACATTTAAATGACATACTCAATATGTTATACTGTACATTGTCCAGAGTAACAACAAATATTTTCATAAATATTTTGTCAAAGCAATATGTACTTACAATATGTACTTAAATGTACTTACAATTTGCACATATTTATTTATTTTCACTAGTTTTAACATATTTCTCTGTGTGAATTGTCCGAAAAAGAAACGTTTCAGATCACGGTTTCTTGCTAGGTTGCTTGGCATTTTGTGTTCTTATCTGGACACTTGCTGAACACAGATCTGTCGCAGATTGTTTAATTTTCTCACTTGAAGTTCCTCGTGTCTCTCAAACACCGCTGTACCAGATTGGATGTCTGATTACCTTCACGTTGAATATTCATCACATGCTAATGACCACGTGGAGATTACCGTCTGTCAGACTGCGTATAGCTATCGGTACTGCCGATATTCTCATACTGCATATGACTTGCCTCCCGTTGCCGACCTTTATTAATGGCGCAATTTCGCATGATTGATGACTTGGGCCGAGGGTGTCACTCGAGAGGGTCTAAGAAAGATCTTCCGATTCCTCCCAGGGAGACGCGATCCCTCTATTCTGGAAGGATCAACCGCCTTCCCGTATGCCAAGAGTCATTGGTTTTTAAGTCAACATAAATCCCTTAATTCAGTTTCTCACTGCCTCGGCTTACTGTGGGCTAACAGCGGGGCCGTTGCGTGATGCGCCTTCTGACGAAAACCCCTGCGTTATTAGGAAACTGCATTTTTTTGCTTTTCTCAAGTTAGCTACAATTTTTGTCAAAGGCTCCGACGGGAATCCTTCACTGTTAATCCTAATGGAATGTGTTTGTACGGCACGTTTGTAATTACATACGTTCTAAGCAATTTACAACTTGAACAAACATTAACAAACCTACTTGAAATCTCTTTTTATACCGGGTTAATGAATTCGCCTTTCTTGTCACATACACCACGCGTTAACGCTGAGGAAATGATCTAAACGGGCAGAGAAGGAACAACGTATATTAGCTCAGAAAGAAGCAGATATTGCCCGGAAAAACGAGACCTTAGCATGTTTAAAACCCACAGGGCTACGGATATGGGGCTATTAGTTTTGGTAATTCTAACTGAAACTGAACTTACTCTAATCCGTGTCTATTGCAGTATTGCTTTATTGTTCGCCATGATGTCATGTGCGTACCTTTGGCAAACAGTTGAAGATGGTTTAAACACAAGTCACGTAATACTATAACTTCATCGTGGCACTAAACAACCCATGAACAACCGTTTTCCTGAAATATTTATCATTCTTTACAGATGAAGACTCGTTTTAACAGCTTACATTATTCGAAGTAAAACCTCTTTGTTGTTCGTAATAAATGAATATCTATCTTTTATGAATCATTAAACGAAGCTTACTAGGTTACAACGATTTCTGCGTCAACTTATATCCCCTATTCATCACACTTCTACTTATATTGATTATCTAAGAATGTGAATATATTATGAATGCAATATAATTGAATCTTTATTGTATATGTGATAGAGTTTACGGTGTTCATACATTATTGAGTGAAGATGGTCACAAATGAGAAGTTCAACTCTTTTAAAACCAGCAAGTGGTCGCTGACACTGATTCACAAACATTTCAGGCCGGGTTAGCGTGAAACACCGAACATGGCTACCGGAATATCTGTCCGTAGCGTTTGAATACATGCTTGCATATACAACTGGATATCGCAATACGCTCCGCGTATAGGTACGATGAAATTCGGCATACTACTGTATGGACTGTGGTGTGAAAGCTTAATGGAAGACGAAACGAAGTGAATCTCAGACCTGTGGCATCTGGGGATGATAAACATGAAAACATTATCGGGGGAATCCAGCTCCACGAACATGGGCACAGATGTGCCTCGATTGTTGTAATACACTTAACGTTTACACTGTTAGAGTTGAAACCAGAATAAGACGTTGCTCTCAGGGTTAAAAAGATTGCCTATCTTCTTGAACACTCATAATTTAACAGCAGACCTACATCTACTGATGTTGCATCTGAACAACCTCTTCCTGGTGGTGACGTCATGGAGCTGGAACGAGCTGTAGCTACCACTGTGGAATGGCCTTGACATGTCACCACTGGAGAAATATACGTCAGTTCTTTCGTAAGGTGTGACGTAGGCACTGTCTCGATTGGTCAAGGGTGTTGTTCATTAACGAGTGCTGGTTCAAATTCGGTTCAAATCCTGATGATCAGATGCGGATGTATCAATGGCGAGGTGATCGATTTGTTCTGGGATACATCCAAGAGATTTACCTTTTAGGAAGCAGTAGCGTCATGCTGTGGGATCTGTGGTGAAAGGAAGATAAGCCCCATTATCGTGGAAACTTGAAGTGACATGGATGTTTTTCTGCAGCCAGATGTCCTTCACCTTTACTGCCCGAATACCCACAACGCATCTGCATTACCAGGGCAACCGCGTTCATCTGACTGGGCATCAGATACTTTGTCTTAAAGTGCGGGGCGACGTTAAACACCTAGAACATACGTTATTAGAGGACTGGGATCACATACTCACCAGGATGGTCAAAGTTATTGAAGCTATTGCTAAAGTGCTGTTGGAAGCCTTCAGAAGTCTGTTTTCTTGATCTGTTTGAGTGTGAGAGTTGGCGATCATCACAGATGAGTGAGTGAGTGGGTGATTGTTGATTTAAAGGCGCCAATGACTATTCAGATTTTAAAACCCAGGGAAATGTAAAATAATGTAAATATGTGTCATTTTTCTCTTCAAACGTATTTCATCACACCTATACCTGCCATTAGCATTATGGTTTGTGAGTGAGTTTTCGTATTTTAATCAAAATCATGGACGAATCACGTTTGGTGAATATTAGAAAAGGGCTTCACGTATATTAACCATTTTCAAAATAGAAAGATGCGTGTACTCTGGGCACATGGTTTCACCGCTGCCTCGGCTTGATCAGTTGCAATTCTAATTACTGTATTATCAACCTAAACCAATTAAGCTGGAGGGTTCAAAGTGTCGTATTTCCTTGTTGTTGTCATTATATACTGAACACCAAAAGGAAAGCAACTCTGGCATTTTTGTGATTTTTTAAAATAGAAGACATAAACATGAACACTTGCGTTTATGAGATTTCGATTTTAAAAAAATTCGTTTATTTTGCTTTTCAGTATATATCGTAAACGCTTCTTTACTGAGAGATGTATCTGCTAATATTAGCATACAGTTAATTGTTTTCAAAAATTCCAATGAGAGTGCTTAATGAAAGTAACTTAATGAACTCAAAGATACACTTATGTAAAGTGGGTTTGTGTGCCTAAGAAGTATCTATGTTATATACTAGCCAACCGTCCATAGTGTTTAAATGGGAACGTGAACATTTAGTTCGTTTGCATCAGCACTTTCTCGCTGCTCTCATGTATGATCTTAAAGACGAAGTCGTCAGCTGTCAGTTAAGCCTCTATTTATAAGCTCCTTTTACGAGTCTGTTCAGTAATACATTGTGCATGATGACATCTTTGATTGAAGTGATATTAACAGGAGTTTATTTGTTACATTAACATTGCACAGTGATCTCTAATATGCATTTATCAGTTTCGTTTCCCTCATTTCAATCGAAATATAATTTTACAACATGCAAATGCGCCGAAAAACTACAATTCTTTAGTTTCATCTTCTGAAAGTATAGTGTATTAAACATATCACATGAATACCTTATCGCCAGAACAGAAGCATACAGGAATTATAAGCAATGAACCTTCCTGGTAATGTCTTTCGAATGACTCTTCTCGTAACCTTTAACACTATCGCAACCGTCGCTTCCTTTAATGAGTTCTAAGCGAGGCACTATTGGTGAGATAATGCTCTTGTTCCATGAACAAGAAAACGATTAAACATGTAGTGTTAGTGACTCCCGCCGAATAGCCCGATGCATTATTGAGAGTACATATCACGCCTGATTTAACGCTGACCGTTAAGGAATCATAGTGGAATCATGTACTTCATGTTGAAAATGTGGGTCTGTTCAGATCTTCGGAACGTTTCAATTTGGAATTCATATAAGTCTCGGGTTGCCAAAACAAATTGTGGAAGGGTAGAAATAGGATGCTTTTGGAAACTTTAAAGGAAATCAAATCGTTACGTAGTGAAAAGAAGCGTCGGACCTTCTTCACTGAATCGATACGTTTCATTTATAACTGGTGAGAAATCTTGGAGATGAACGATACGGAATCTCCGCCCAGAACAAGGACGAGCATGTAAATTGTAATGCTAATCGGAATTGTACACCATCCCTTGCTTATCTCGGTGAATCCAATGGCATTGACATTTCCCCATAGAGTTTTCACATTTCGACTTAATACGTAAAATATGTATCAGATATTCGCGGTTGTTCCTTAAACATTCTAGTTGTGATGTTTGAAGCATCTTGGTGTGAGCATTTTAAGCTATTTACAGATTAATTCATGGAAATACACTCTATAAACTGTAAACGCTCTTTTAGGAGCTTAAATATTTAACCGACATTTATCATACATAATGAATCGATTTTCAGTCAAAATGTTGGACACAATCTAGTCTTTCATAATGTCCATTTGTTTTGGTAGATAGTGACATATAATGACATGCATGCTAAAATGTAACAATGTTGATGCTCTTAATGTGAACTTTCATTAACGTGCTTAATATTGAAATAGGAGTCTGTACTTTTTGTAACGATCGGTTTTTTTAAACAGAGACTTATGTAAAATAAGGTATATTTTATACACACAAACCAGGAACTCAAACTGGAGATGAGAAATGTTTTAAACAGCGCCCTTTCAGCTCCGTAATGCACGGGATTAGGTGTCATCCCCGGCGTTTGATTTCATCAAAGTTTCTCTCGAGGCCCAATCTCATCAAAATGAGATATTTTACTCCGATACAATCCCTCTCTTTGTGAAATTCTGGGAAACTTTCACGCCAGGTCACGTCAGGTGAACTATGGGCGGAGATTGACCATACGGTCAAAATGAAGGATGTGTTGCTTTTCGAGCCAATACGAAGTCAATTTAAAAAAAAATAATACCCTAAGCATTTGTCTTTGTCTCCTTAGAAACGTTCTAGCTGTGCAAACTAAACTTATCACAAAGTACAATTATACCACGGCATAACTACTAACCACACCCCCTCCTACTACTACTTATAAATACAAGTACTACCAGGTCTACTACTACTGCTGCTGCTGTTACTACTACTACTACTACTACTACTGCTGCTGCTGCTGCTGCTGCTGCTGCTGCTGCTGCTGCTGCTACTACTACTACGACGACGTATATATATTCCAACTACTAGTAAGTCTACTCTCAGTACTGCTACTACTTAAGAATACCACTGCTACTACTATGTCTACTACTACTACTACTACTGCTGCTGCTGCTGCTGCTGCTACTACTACTACAAAGTCTACTACTACAACAACTACTACTACTACTACTACTACTACTTAGTACTCTGTGTAGATACCATGGCGTCCGGAACTCAGGCCAGACGCCGCGCTACAAGAATGATCGTCTCAGCGCGTAAGCACAATCCGTGGGAGTCGCGTTGGTCAGGGAAGGGAACAATCGTTTAACTAAAGGAGGACCATAATAAACTAAAATTGGATTTAAAAATCAATTAAAATTATCTGATTTATGTATATAATCCCAATACTCAGTCTGCATTTTTAACAGGAATATGACTGTAGTGATCTTTATATGCTGCATCACATGCCGAGAGGTACTTGTACATTGAACTGACAAACAATACCATGTGAAGTGGACCTCCGGTATCCTTCTCCTCGTGTTGCACACACTTGGCTGCCACTTATCTAACGACACTTGTCTAACATTTGAGTAATTCTTGTGTAATCATTGTCTAACATTTGACAAAATGTTTAAAGGTTGCATGTCCCAATTTACTATCCATCAGATAAAAAACGCTTGGATTTCATAATCACATATGTACAGGCGCACGTATTTTCAAGGACAATCCTGAACGCCGAGTACTGGTCTTTGATGCTGTACATACATTTCTGCGCTTGTGTATTGTTGTTGTTGTTATTTTGTCAATGTACGTGAATCTGGAAGTAGAGTGTTGGTTATGTATATGTTCGGCGTTATAGTGTTCAAGGCATATCAAAAGTGAAGCCAAAATCTCATCGTCTCATGATGTGGAGTCAGTGATGTGTGACGTCGTGAATGAACACCAATGAAAGGTCTAGGTTAAGAATGTGCCAGATTTCCCTGTGCTATCTGGAACCAGCACCACAATACTGGACCTCGCTCCAACAATACCATGGAGAGGTTTCACAGTGGACTGAAGAAGAGAATGCCCCGGTGACATCCCAACATTTACCAGTTCGTCAAGGAAGTCAATGAAGTCCCTGTAAGGAGACAGCAGATACATGGGTTAGACGATAGGCATGTCTTGCTGGTGCTGGGAAACGTCGTGCACTTATTGACAGGGACAGCTGCAGAATGCAGAGACAAACGCTACACCTTGCAAGTGGACAAAACCCTGTGATGCAGTTTCTAGATGCAGTTGGACATTTACTGAATTTACAATACTATGACTGAATTACGCAATTATTCGGTCAATGTTAGGATTTTAAGTGTAGACTGGATCACTGGTGTGTTGAATGCCGAGCGTCCACATTGAACAGGTGCAGAGAAACGTACATGGATGTTAGGACCAGTACATCGTTCTGGGTGTCATGAAATCAGACGGGAAATAACTCAAGGACGACTCATTTGTCACTGTGGGGTGGTTGGTGGGGTGGGGTTGGGGTGTTGTCAGTGTCATATAACATGTGTGTTCACTGCATTAACTCTGGTGACTGCTCTGCCAAAAACGTTCCACGTAAAGGCTTTTGACTTCGTTTTTTTTGATAATATTATCTAATTGAAAAAACATTATCCAATAACCAACTTCCAAACAGCTCATAGTAATACAAAATATAATTCCAAGCACAGTCACGAAACAAACATGCTCGAACACGATCAATTAAAGTGTGTACTCTACCACTAACGCAAACATATCACTACAGCCTCGTCTAACTCCACTAAGTAACATGTATCTAATTAAAACTGGTCTTCTAGTTCGCATATAATTCAATATAATCAGCTATTGCTAACTTAAGAAAACAAAATCATTATATTGAAATAAGACAATCACAAACTCTAAAAAGTACAAGAACAATTTGTTAAGGAAACAGTGAAATACTAATCACAAAAATACAAAAACAAAACATAGAAATAAACAATACAATTACCGAAAACCATCACGTAGCTCCTCCCTTACCACTGGTAAATTTTCGAATTCACACTTCAGTTTTAAGCATGCAATCCTAACGCTTTTCATTAAATTTAACTGAAACTTGGTCCTGTGTTACACGTATGGTACACATGTGTGTGACACGGATCGAAAACGCGTTGCACATGCGTTGCACAGCCCTGTTACATTGGACTCACACCCGTTGCACTACCGTGTCACACACATGTTACACGCGATTTCAACGCGTTCAGGGGGAATAAACTTTTTGGCAGTAGTGCACCACCACCACCACCACCACCACTACTACTACTACTACTACTACTACTACTACTACTACTACTACTACTACTACTACTACTAAGTAGATACATTGACGCTCAGAAATAAAAGTGCATTAATTATCCAAAAGAATTATTTTAATATCTAATCCGTATTATTCTGAAAAGGAATCTCCTCGATTGCGTTCGATTTTGAGATACAAAAATAGGAAATGCTTGTCTTAATGCTTTCGCACTCTTACCAAGAATTTAGAATCTGATTAGAAACCTTATGTTACTCCTCATAGGGGAGTTCTCAGATCTTTATAACGGTATTGTCTCGGTGTGAAAGATCTGATTTCAAGGAGTTTGTATCGACATTCTGTGAAGACGATTGTGATCGAGTGTTTTCCCAACTTCGTATATACGGGTCAAGGATTCATTTTCCCCAAACACCTATTATCAGCATTATGTATGCCTTAGATCTACGTTAAAGCATGCGAGTCATGATCGCCCTAGGACAAATATCAAGGCTTGAAAAGGGACCCCGAACACAATTAATTTCATATACGTTTGGAGATGCTGCAAGATTTAGCATATTCATCTGTAGGGAGGCAAAACAAATATGTGTATTTTTAGTTTCCTAAAGTACAACACGATTCAGTCAACATTTAGCAAGTCATTTAAACAAATATATATAGCCACTTCAGAAGCCATTAGAAAAGTGAACAATCATATACAACTATTGCACTTACAATGTAACAAGCTATTAAAATAAACATATACAATCACTTCTAATATACTACAAGCCATGCAGATATATAAAAATATACATAACCGGTTTAACCTCCTTTCACCAAACAATATGAATAAAGGTATGCGACCACTTAATAGATTATATAAGAGGTTATATAGGCAAAGAGATATAAACACTGTTCACATCTTGTAACAAGACATGTAAACAAATATGCTCGCTATCAAAGTTTAGATTCACTTTTGTAAATGTAGTCACTTAGCTCAGTCAACTGTTCTAAACTAGATTTTTCAAAATACCCCACACTGATTATAGGTACTGTTTACACATGAACTGATGTACAATACAAGTTCAATAAGTAGTGAAAATTCTTAACAAGACATTACACCAAAACGCAGGTGTTTACATGCACCGTATTTGCACATGCTTTACGGCAATTTGATGCATGAGCCTGGTGCATTTCGTCTGCTTAAGGTCTGCAGTTGGTTCTCCAAAGTTAGTGAAGAAATTAATCTTCGATGTTACCATATATATAACTATAACATAATTTGAGTACTTTAAGTGGGTCTAAGTCTTGATGGTTAATATATATTAAGCTTTGCAAAGCATATGAATAAACATGCAATCGCTTCTCAGTAAGGCATATAAGCAAAGAAATGTAAACACTTTCAGACCATTTAACAAATCATTACGGACAAATATCTATTATATAATCACTTCTCACGCTATACGGTAAAAATATGAACAAGCATTATACAGTTCGTTGCAAATGACAAAACAATAAACACGTTTGACCCCATTACAAGCATGTAGAACCGCACCGTTTAACACGAAATTTGAACAAACATGCTACCGTAATATACATTACTTTTATCAAACCAAATTAAAAAGGAATACAATCGTTTCATAAACTATTAAGCAAACATATGCAGTCGTTTCAGAGATTAAAGAAGAAATGATAATCAGCATGGCTTGCACAGGTTTCAAAATGCGATCTCTCTCAGATATGTACACGTCGTCATAACGTCGCTATCAGAGAATAATTATGTTCGTAACCGTTTCACACATTGTGTCATCAACCAATGCCATATTGATAACTGTTAAACAAGCCATATGAGCAACATATTTCTGATTTGTAAACATAACGGCAGGTTCAGATATTCTTCAATGACAACGTTCAGGTATAGATGCTTGCACCTTTATCGAGGAAATGAGTTAGCACGTATAGTTTTACGCCGCGTTAAGCACAATTACTGCAATATCACAGCCGGAACACCATAAATAATGGGTTTTAAACATTGAACTCATGTGATGAGCGGACGCTTTAACCACAAGGATACCAAATCGCGCCGTCAAGTACATAACGAGCACTAGCATATGTACCTTAGCATGCACGCATGCATGCATGGATACATACATACATACATACATACATACATACATACATACATACATACATACATACATACATACATACATACATACATACATACATACATACATACATACTAATGTCTATCTAAGTAAGGGTCAAAATGCTAAAGTTGACCCACAGGGTTGAAATTTGTGCGTTTATTGTTGGTAGTCCATTTAGAGAAGGAATGTGATGATAGTGGACACGTAATTCTGTATGCATAAAATCGAAGCTTGTATGTTAACAGAATGTTTAAATCATTTGCCAGTTTGACTTAATATTGACAGCTCTGCAGTGCATTAAAAATCTTCGCGCTTCTTATTCTATTTCCTTAACAAACGGAATATCGTATTTCAATAAGACTGAGTCGGATTACCTGGGGCGCACCAGGAACTGTATAAATGTGAAATTTCGTTTTTCCACACCACCGGATCGCTATCATTGTTGCTCTTAATGATTCAAGTTGATAGAATGCGGTGAAGCAGTATGAAATATAATAATCTTCTAGAACCTGTCAGAAGAGTGTGTTCAAATCTTAAAAGTATTCGCATCTAAATTGGCCAACACGACATACGAGAATTGCATTAATATTGCGACAGTAAGTTTGAAAATCCGACCTCTAGGATCAATATGATTAGAAAATTGTAAAATTGAGTTTGTCCGTTTGGTTAAGGTTTGTTAGGCTAAACTTGTAGAGCTGTATTTGAATATTTCGATTATCATTTGAAAGACATGAAGAGAAAATTAGATCTTTGTTGTACAATGTGTTAGTTATTTTCATTTCGTAGACAGCGGACGTGTATGGCCATTTGCCAGCTTGAAATGTGTTGGACGAGACATAAAGAGACTTATTACAAGAAGCAACGCATATTGATATCTCGTAAAGTCTTTAAATCTAATCTTCTCAACAAGATTATTTGTTTGAGAATTTCATGTAGATTTGGACCGTTCTGACACACAATTTACGTTCACAATAATCCACTGGTGTGTGTGTAGGTGAGTGAAGTGTGTCTAAACTGCCTTGAATATTACATCAGTCGATTCGCGAAGAGTCAATTTGATCTATGTGTGTGGAGGTGTGGGGAGTTCAGAAGGAATGAATTCACGCAGCACTGACAAACAACAGATGATCGGGCTTTTAACAAAGGATTAATGAGGTCTTGTTCGTCTGTTGTAAACAAATCTTACTCTGATACATCGAACTGTTTTTGTTGTTTTTTGTTCTTCGTTTTTTATGTTCTCATGTTCTTGTGATATTCAATGCGATTCTGTTCTGAAATAGATAATTGATGGGCATTTAGAAGCTGGGAGGTAACATAACAGCATATGGTATGGATTCACAACTTCTATATTCTTCATTTTGTAAATCAGTATCAAATTGATGCAGAAAGTTTGCTGTACAAACTGCACAAGCTGCGATGCCTATGTGATGTGAAGACATTACTTAAAATAGCATGTGCATGCAAGTACTAATAATCTCGAATCATTATACGTATCTAAAATGTTTTGTATGAAACATCAGCAAGTTTTGGAATACATCCTTGTCTGTTGTTTCCTGTGTCGTAATTGGCAATCTGCTTAAACCGATGCATTTGTTGTGAAAACAGGTCATTACAGTATGCTTGGTGGAAACCACTTGTTCACTGTTACTTTCAGCTATCAAGTGTGGTAGCTCCCCAGCCCCAACAGTTGCATCTTCAGTCCTGGTTCGTAAAGTACGAAAGGAGTTTACTTTCTAGATATTCTAGTGAATGGACATCACTGGATGTAAGCAACATGATAAATGATCGTGTATATTCCAACACAAAGGTGTTTTAAATGTGCATCGCGTTATTGTCTAAAGTAAGATTCGCCACACACTGGAGGCATGTTTTATATTTTTTCCTTTTTAGTTCTGAACATTTCAAAATAACAATGAAGATGTGATGGGTGCAAAAAAATAACACGCGAGAGAGAACAATGAATCTATCTACTGTCTTCCTTCGTAAAAAATTGTACTTGCACCATGTTAGTGAACTGATCTAGATCACTTCCTAGCCTAGAGGTTTCAATATAATCCTACTTATTAATACTGACAAGGGTATCTATATCTCTGAGGTGAAAAAAACAATAAAGTATATGATCTCCAAGATACCAAACTGACACATCAGTATCTGGTGCCACTGTCCCTTCCTGATGGCTAAATAACAAGTTTCACGTTTCGTATAAAATTGCCAGATAAGACCATAAATAGTTACAGGATAATAAGAATATGCTACAAGGAACTAAGCCATCGTTGCACTTTTCTGTTATGATCATACATATGATTTAATGTCAGTAAAGAGTTGAGTGTTATATCACAGTGGACATTGTGAAGTTGTGTTGAGCTGAGTCAGTAGCAATGCACTCTTACCGGAATCAACCTCTCCCCTGTGCCAGTTTTGGATATCAGTATTGTCAAGATAAACCCAATCCACAGTGGAGGTCTTTTAATACAATCGAACCTTTGAAATTTTGACAAACAACTCACGGCTGATGGTTAGCTACTTTAAGGAATGCAACTGTAATGGGTGATATTTTCATGTTAAACTATATTCTATATCTGCATCGACCAATGACATTGGTTACCACAGGAACATAGCAACCAACATATATCTCGTTTGTCATACATCATTGTGAAAAGTGACATTTCGAAAGAGAACATGTTGTAACACCCTGAAAAATATTGATATGCGTTTTCTCGTAACCTGATTTTATTGCCTTCCTTTGAAAGTCATAATATGTATTTAGCATAATTCATTACATGTTCATTACTACTTTTACGTTATCATTTAGACGATATATATATAAAAACCCAAATAATCTTGTAAATATGCATGGCATATCTGACTATGATGACCGAAAATACCCGAAAATCAGCGAATGCTTATTCGTGAATTTCATCAGAAAAAATACATTTCACTGGGGGTAATGAACCAGAAAATCTGAGATGATACCAGATGTAAAAAAGGGAATTTTCAAATTATGTACTGCTCTGTTGGTACCGTCTGTCACTCTCATTGAAAACATGTGACACAGTTTTACAATGTCATTGTCAGAGAGTCACATCACATCAACACTGTTGCAAAGAGTTACTGGCGAGTGCAAATTACAACTAATTTGGAACAGCTGTCTGCACGATATTTTTATATGTGAAATATAACGTTTTGGTTTACTGTGTTGTAGACAGCTGTCACATGCACTCGACATTAACTGAATGATGCCATAGTGACATAAACACAAAAACACACACACGAGTGTGTGTGCGCTCTCTAGCATGTGTGTATACACACACACATATATGTGGGTAGTGGAACATAGTCAAACATCCTAATTGCATAAATGAACTGAGAACGGGGGATTACATTGCATGTATTCGACCGTTGTACATAGCAAGTTATGTTGGTAAGTGGCAACACTACACGAGGCATTGAAAGCGGCACACACTATTGCTAGAAACACCAGTTGATGTATGCACTACTGTCTATAGCTAAAGTCTCAACTACATTTACAAACATATTGGAGACTTAACTTTTATTAAAAAGCAGCAATCCCTGAGACAACATCTCCATTTGACGTTAGGTCTGGTCAATAGAATCAGTAACGTTCCCCCCCAAAATCTGTGTTACAAGTTGAGGAACATTATTACGTGAATGCGCTTACACCAATTTACACCAATTTGTCCAAGTTCTATCAGTCTTATCTGGAAGCTGACAAACTCCATGTCAGGTACCTGCGTGAAACCAGCTGTTATAATGTTACCATCTGTTGTAATTATTCAACACAGAGTTAAACGGTAACCCCTTATCACGGGCATGATTTAATCATTCGTCAATCTGCGGTGCTCATTGGTTTAACATATGTTTTAAACATTATCCTTACCGACAGTTAAGTTCAATTATATGTAAATCTCCCGTGAATCCACCGTGGTAGTATTCAACACTGGGTTCAGATATATCACTCATCTACTGGTTGGTCCGGTGATGTGAAACTGATTGTCACTCAGTGTAGTATACAATCATTTAATATAAAAGCCCAACTCTTTCTACAATCAAAAGCCATGGTCATGCCATACCAGGAACAAAACGTACAGCGCCAGCCTGTTTCAAAACTAAGATGTCATGCTGTGGAAATGTTAGGCTAAAATAATTTGGGAAGACCGATCCTTGTTTAGAGAAGGTTCATTAAGTAATTGATTTAGGGATATCATAGTCACTCGTATCTAAAATTAAAGGAAATATTGTTATAGAAATGAAAGTACTGTTTTTAAAGCTTAACAACTATTCCCATCCTTCTTATGCAACACTATTAAACTTAGGTTTCACCTGTCAGAAAGTGACGAGTATGTTACCATATAACAGTCATTTCTGATTTTCCTTTTTCAAATGAAGGTAACTGGTTTGAGAAAAACACAATGCCTAATTTCCCAAAGCGCATACATCCTGTTGTAAGTAAAAGATTATGATTATGAGAATTGTTATTTTTGTGAAAGATTTCCAATCAGACAACCTATAGTGACAAAAGATATTAGGTGGCGCTCAAGTGTTTATTCTAAGTATATGATTTTGACAATATTTTATTCACGTGTCTATGAATCACTAATAAGTGGTGGTGATGCAAGGTGTTCGCCTAAAGTTGACAAACACTTAAAAGGGCAAGAAAATTGTTCATATGAACAAACATGGAGTTAAACAGAAAATTATGTCAGAAACACTTTATTATATTGGCCACCTGTCAGCCAAATTGGGAAATGGCCTCCTCTTGTCAGACACAACACATTCTTGACAGCAAGAGTAAGCGCTGAAACCTTGATCAAGAGTTGGATGAACGATAGTATCTTAAAGTAGTAAATGACATTAAGGATGGGCTGCCCGGATACTGATCATCAAAAGGGAAATCAAACATATTTACGAGCTGAAATAATCCCTTATAAACACGAGGTTTAACTATGACCTAAATATGTCTGTAGTGCTGCTTGGTCAGTTACATATCAATTAATATGTCATGAATCCACATTTCTTCACTTGTAGTTGCTTCCGTGCAGTATAAGCCCTCGATAAAATGAACATTGCAGAGAAACTGGGATTTTAGTATATGTGAGTCCTGGTGAAGGATTCTTCTACAGAAACGCATTATACGCATCGCATGTACCTTGGTTTTCATTCATAGGGATTCCTTAACACTGGGGACATGTGGTCGTAAAGAGCGGGCGGTGAGACTTAATGTGTTTCAGTCTTTACTTGCGGATAAGGCTCCAGGTTTGAGTGAAAAAAACCCCCAAAACCCCCCAAAAACAAAAAAACAACAACAAAAAAAACCAAAAAACAAAAAACAAAACAAATCCAACCCCAACCCCAACCCCACCCCGAAAAAAACCCAAAACAAAATAAAAAACAACAACAGAGAACGAGCCACTAGGTGTGAGCCGACAGCTATCTCTCTTTATGTATTTAATCGCGGATATATAGTTAGTTTTGATTATAGATCTATGTAGGAATTTGTGACATAAATAAATCATAACACACAATTATATTTGCAAAAGGAATTTCCAAAATGACAAACGGTATTTTAAATTATAATCCCTAATAGTTCATTCTGATAAACATATTGGATTCGGTTACTGTAATACCTGGGTACCTTTACTATAGGGCTGAGGGTGTTTTGGTTAAACATAAATGTAAATGAAAGAGATGAAGAAGGATTCCCATGTAGACACATACTACACATCGCATGTGCCTTGGTTTTCATTTATGTGTCTTTCTTTAACGTTGGCCTGGGAGACAGGTGGTTGTAAAGAGTGGCGAGAATAAATACATTTCATTCTACAATTTTGAATGTAAAATTTCACTAATGCTTGGGGACAGTTGGCTGTAAGGATTTGTAAGAATCTGTAAGAATAAGTGTATTTCAATTATACAAGTCTGAATGTAAAATGTCACTTGACGGTAAGGGGATGAGATGTGATCAAATGTTCAAGATATCCTTCACGACGGCTTGCGTATATAATGTATGTCATTCATATTAATGTCACTACGTTTCCACCTCTGAGTATATACTAACTCACATTCAAAACGTATGTTTTAGACTAATATGTTTGGGACATTTCTAGTAAGTTCATATGAAACCATATATCTGGAAATTGGTTGTTTTGAGTTTTTTGGTTGTCACGTGACATACTGAAAACAGGCATTACATTGGGAAAGATGATTTGAAACTGCATTACGTAAATATATCATGTCGAAGAGTTTGATTTTGATATATTTAAGGAAAAAAGAAACTCATTATTTTGTTCTTATTTTTTCAAACAGTCATTTAGGGCTTCCTAAAAATGGGAAAACATTTGTTTAAACCTAATCTTATACATAATTGATTTGTTTGAAACTGTTTAAGCAAAAGACCTTTCCCATTTAGAGATGAGAAATGCTTCAGACTTGAAGCCCAGAATATACAAGTAGCGCTGAAAATTTTGTTTTACCAATCGCTTTGTTTCAAAGTTAATTAAACTGACCTCATTTGTAAATGTACTCTGCAAGTTCAGAGTCACTTTACGGAACTACAACTAACGATTGGATGAACGATCGTAATTACGGTTACTTAGAAAGGTTAATTATTTCGGCTTTTTAAGTTTATAACGTGAAATCTCATTTGAGTTCTCAAAAAATACCGGTCTCTTATGAAAGGCAACTATATTTCTCTTAATCATCGAGCATAAATCACGTTAGATCAGTAAACGTATTGACATTTAAACGATAGTCTTAAGAAAGCTATCTATATAAACAACCCGATGTTAGTTGGTACTCGTTACAAATACCATGTCGAGTTTCCTTCAGTAATTCTCTGTAAAGCTTTCTCCTTCAACACTGCCGTCTTTCCCCTGTGCTGATAATTAATCCGCCCTAGCTAAGCTAGCATGTCAGGACTTAATTCAATAACCTGCTAGCTGAACCTACGTTTATGTAAATATCTGTTCTGTATTTAGTGTGGAACTACACTCAGCAACATGAACAGGTCAACGATATGACAGCTGGATTGATGCGAGGAAGCAATAGTCTTGTAGGCTCTTTATTGAATGTTGAAATGTGTTCAAGATACACCGATCGACCATCATGCTTCAGATTTGCGTGAAGTAAAAATAACACAAAACGAAAATTTATGCTGAGTATTTTCGTATGTATTGTATAAAGTGTTCTGAAAATCGAGAGGGATGAAAATGAACTTGTAAACTTTCAAAAGAGGTTTTCCTTTATAATTTAGCAATTATACTTAAACAAGCTCAAATATTTGATACGAAATTCTACACATGATTATCGTGAAACTGAAAGGTCCAACGTTCCCTTCAGCTTCAGTGAGCACTTAAAAGCATCACATTATCATTGACTATGTTAAACATTCAGAACAATTATCATCATTATTATCATCATACTATTATCAGTTGCCGAATCATGTTTATGACTACAGTTGTTTTGTGTTTGGCAAATATGTGCTGAGAATCCCCTGGAGTTTTGCACATGGCTACACGATACTACTACTGTTAGTCTTTCAACATGTACGTGAGTGAAACAAATATTACAGTCCAAAGCATCACAGCACGACGACTCTTGAAGCCGACCATTTAGATCTTAACCCGTTCTTTCTGGTGATCGGTTATTTAGAAGGTATATACATTAACAAAAGACTTATGGCTTCTCAAATGTGTAAGTGGAGTTTTCAAAATAACACGTTGTGCAGTTGTGGAACTTTAATAATGATATCACGTATGTATCCATGTATAACCCGATGCCTATTTAATGAGCGTGTACTGAAGCTTAATGTTTCAAAACTAGATAATGTCGTTGTAGCTGTGTGTATTTACTGGTATGTGTTATAATTTCACATGTACAATGCTTCAAAGGTGCAAAATTGTATAGTGTATGCACAGTTTGTATCATGATTCTCAAAACCAAAAATCCTATAATGTATACTATAATGAGTATACTATAATGAGTATACTATAATGAGTATACTATAATGAGTATACTATAATGAGTATACTATAATGAGTATACTATAATGAGTATAATGAGTTTCACAGTGCCCATTGCCATGTTTCAAGGGACAAGCGGATTTTTCTATGTAATAAACAGCACCAAAATGTTCACTAAAGTATTTTTTAAGCACGGGATGCTTCATGATGCATTGAAAGGACTCTCGAACTTTAATCCAAGTGTAATCAGATAAAAGCGTACATGTATCTCCTTCTTCATGTGTTTTTTAAAGCATTGAGAATTGAGAGAGCAGCCAGCCTTCTGACTTGGTGTGTGTCTCTCCTCTATGTGTGAAACAAGCAATAGGAGACAGCGTCTCCAAGATTAAGAAGGTATTGAGTTAACAAGACTTGCTGAATACCAGCTATCTTTAACCAAGAGCTATAAGTGAGAAACATGATACGCTCTCTTTCAGAAACGTTCACACTGTTATGAAACAAAACACTGTATGTAGTAGACATGACGCTGGCAAATTATGACGGTCATTGATACCTCTTGTGTCTGGGTATGAATCACAAATAATCACAAGCTCTTTGACGTTATCTTGACGCTTGGGGTCTTGCACAGGTGATAATAATTATCTTACTAGGACTGAGTATTATCTGTCATTTATTATAGGATTCATAAACTAACGATATGTGGTATAGTGTGCATTATAGTCGGAATAGTATAACTGAGTCAACACTATATTCAGTAGATATTTCATATGACAGTAGATATTGCATCGGTTTGTATTTGTTATTGAGTGGGACTCAGGTTGCCGTGAAGCTGTTCGTTTAAAAGGGCCCTGTTTTCCAACCAAAATGTTTTTCGGTTATGGCATGTTCGGCTGAATGAAACTAATGAACATCTAATAAAATGCTGTTTTGCTGAAATCTATAAAAAATGTTATTTATGATACCTAAACCAACTCTGAGACACTGAATATAATTAATGCTTGATAATCCACCAGTACTGTGATTATTGAAATGATCTTAGATTCAAACACGCCAGAAGATTTTAACTTACATGGCAACGAAGATATTAAAATTATTAAGACACTCAGTTTTATTACAATCATGTCCTTATCTTTACATATAATTCGTGATTTTGCTGACTCAATAGAGATCTTCAACCCGACTAATTAAGATCATAAGAATTTAAATGCTATTCCAAATCAATATATATATGATTTAGCTGGTTTTAACCCAGTGAACAAACCAATGAATAGAGTGTACATATTGGCTAAAAGCAATAATGGACTTGCTTACTGAGGTTCTAACTGCAGCATTACAGCAATTCGAGAAATGAGCGTCATACATTGTGAGGATGACGGAATCGAACCCGATTCTTCAGAGAGACAAGATAGCCCTTTAACAACAAGGCTGTTACCCTTCCCTCAACGGAGATATAGCTGTTGCAGCCATGTCTTAATGATACAAACCTTACTCCTTTGTGATAGATACATAATGGCAGTTTTGGGATTGGTAGTGGTCTGAAGGCGTTCCACATAGTCTTTGTGATCGCCCCCAAGAACTGTATGTGTTTCATTAAGAAACCTTTACCACGAACCTGTTACAGTGATTACAGAGTGACGTCATACATTGATCCAGGGAAACTGGATCATCTAGAATATCTTTTTCTTGTCAAAGTTCTGATGTTGATTAGAAACGTGCCAAACCAGGCCGCGAAAAGTCAGAGTTCAAATTACTAGATTTGAGGATCGAATATCCTTTTTCATTACCGCTTCTCATCTCGGATGGGTTTGTTATCTTACGAAAAAAAATCTGTCTGATCTTTCATTTTTCACTCCTGCCACCAATCGGGGAAGTTGTTTTACTGTATTCCATCTTTGCTTCTATTCTGGTGATGACTTAGAAGTTCAGAATTGTCGTGTTCTTTCCGTCGATGCCTGAGCCCCTCACAGAAAGCTTTCACTCTAACTGGAAATTCAGGTGCGGTGAAGAAATGACCATCGATCCTTGTGTTGTGTCAATGTGAAGGTTTTCGTTATTGAAAATTTAGAATGTGTGTTTTTAGGTACTCTGATTATACAAGCTATTTGTTCGTAACAAATACGTCGGCATTACATCTTCGTCGATATTACCTTCTCATTGCTGACGACGGGTATACATGTAAATGTCGTCTTATGTTTCCAGTGGACCATAACGTCTTGTTAGTCATACTGTCTCTGAACCTTGTTCAAGAGTGCCATGAAATTGGCCATGTAATGAATACCAATATGGTAAGTTACCCACCGACTCAAATGATGTTCATGAGTCATCTTGGTGTAAAGTTTAATGTATTCCAACACAAGGCATGGCCTCATGTTTTGTCCTCGACACGGTCAGTCAATTCTCCCCTTCATAATTTGCCTCACTCGACAAGAAGACTCCAAAGGGATTCTGAACTTCTGGCACCGCGCCTTTTCCTGCCTGAACAATCGCTAGAGTAACACCCCGGGGTCTCCGAGGAAAGCCCATGTAGTCGTGGCCAGGAATTATCCCCTTGACTGTGATAAACAAAGCAGGGGGCGGAGATTGTAGCCTTCCATGGCAGCCCACTCCGTGAACATACGCGACATGGGAGTGTAATGGATCGCTTGTTTAATGAATGTTTTAGATTACAAGCAATGATGTAAAAAGGTTGAAATGCAATGGCACTTTCCAGCAAATTACTACACTTCTTAAAGCTCCTGTATCAACAGCATGCCAAAAACAACATGGGGCTCTCAATGCTGTGAAAATCACTTTTTCAGACAGTTGAACACATTACCATCTGTTAAGGCGGTGCAATCGTGTTGTTATAGATGTACGTGTATATGCGTGCGGCATGATCTGATTAATACATGCTCTCAGGATATGGGCTCCACAGAGGAACGGTGAATCACCAAAGGAGTTTGATCATAGACGATACCAGTAAACGTCTCAGAATGATGAGAGAGGATTTGCTAGCAAGACAAATGACAGCATTAAAATACTGCACTGCATGTGATAAAATAGTTCAACGATATGCAAACAATTTATAAATATATCAGACAAACCTATCAAGACAACATACATCAAACATAATACATTTAAACACTTGGAAACAAACACACTAACAAAACGGCAACGAATTCAGACTGTGTCACTTCTTTCCCAAGGAGCTAGCATTTATCATTTTACTTGTGCATTCCATGACTAGAAACCGTGGCGATCGTCTACATGTTACCGCAAGTAAAATTCAAATGACCAACCACGGTCAAAGAGAACTATCTATAACAAAGACAGAACATTCAACACCACCAGAACTTTTATCAGAAATGTCTGACCTCATCATCGAATTTTTCATGGTCTTCTAATCAGAATGCCTCTCAGTGGAATTGTAGGTAAAATTGGCGAGCCAAACCAAAATCTCTCAGACGGAATGTGTCTGTTTTAGTGAGGCTATCACGGTACAACTGCTGACTTATTATCTATGTGAGTAACCTTTGTCGTTCATGATTACCTTTACCTTGACGGCCACGACATGAAGATATATATTATTACCCGTGTGTGTTAATGCGAATTTATCTAGCACGGTACAGCAGAGATAGAAATTCCATGGAGCATACAGGAATATTGAAATAATTAGCATCCAGCATAAAACCAATTGAAAGATACAATGGTTGTCATATTGTTCGTATCCCTAAGAACCAGAGTGACAGATGTGTTGTAAAGCATATCGTCCGCCCACGTGTCCTTGGCTTCTTATTGCCTTACAACAGCTGAAAGACATCTCTCCATGTGAATATTAAAGGATACTGTTGTGGCTTGTCAGACATTATATCAACGCTCTCCAATTTGTGATAGGACTGTTCAGTGTAACGTTATGATCTCGTTGTCATAACGCGACTGTCATGTGTCATCGTGACTGTAATCACAGCAGTTGTGATAAGTGTCGGTCTGACTGATCACAAGAGGCAAACATCTCGATCACGATACTGTTTGTACAAGCTATGAATTCATCCGATGTCTTGCTGGTACAAGTGCTATTCATCATGGCTCTGACAGGTTTGGAGTCTGTAAGCTAACGTGATACATTGTACGCGACTGACGACGTCATGTCTTCTTGCTTTAAAGCGTGAAGAAGACGGAGCTCCACGATACATAGCGTGATGCTCGTAATTAGAAATGGTCAGGAAATCTGGTCTCATTTGTGATCATCTACTTTCAAAATTACCGAACTATCACATATGTCAAGCAAGGTACTTTTCAGACACGCTATGGTTATATCATGACACAAAAAGAAAGACAAGAAGGCACGTCATTCAATCATACTCGCGATGGCTGTACAAAACCACTTCGATCAAACATAGTAATTCTGCTTCTTGTTTCGTTTCATTACAACTTTTAACAAATTTGAAAATTTTAAACCCGGAAGATGAAACATATGTAACTAAACTTCTTCGTTTTTTCTTTGCACTTAGAAAGTCGGTCCTGACTTTCGAATTATTGTAATCATTCCTTGGTAATGGTGACACATGATCAACAAAATAATATATGTTTGTTCAATTAATATCATTTCAGTTCTAGGTATTCTTTTTGTGGGTCTGCCATTACAATGTGCGAACAGCAAAGACTTGGCTTTGACCTTGAGGGTGATAACTATGTAGCTTATTATGAGACATTTCAAGCAACAATCTCTCCAATACATTTACTTCATAGCCATCTTGCCAGCATGGTAAAAAGACAGCGTGCCCTAAAATGATCATTTCCTAACGAAAAGGAAATATACCAATTGGACCACATCCGGTGATTTCTATAAATGACTATTTTCCAGAAAGGCCCGGGCGCCTGTAGAATTATCTACATCGTTGCAGTCTGATACCATAATGACAGTGTTTGGTTGACAGTGACAGAGAACAAACGTACGAAGCCAGTCTTTACAGCAATTATATCCCACGGTGCCGGTGGGGAGAGCTCGTCAGCGAAAGGAGCTTAACTTTACTGATGGCCAAAAGAAAACCGCATTTGTTGTAACACAGGATGCATTTCCTGTGTCTTGATACTGGTGTCATTTTCTTAATTATGCGTAATTTTACTTAGATTTGAGAAATGGGTTTTTCTTGTGCAAGAATGCTTTATGACAATCTAGTTTGTCTAGAGATTTATATATACACGGGTTGTGCTCATTTGGGAGTAGAACACAATGAAAGGATGCATACTATATGCATTGAACTTGTCTTGTCTGTAAGTTCTCTATATGGAAACCAAGCGCAAATACTTAGTCTATTGAATTCGCTGCATTTTCTGTCAAACACAACATTTGGTAATTATCCAGACAAAACAAAGATTTTAATCCTAAAAAATTATCTGACAAACGCTGACACCATTGTAGGGTTCCTGCCATATTAGTCACAAGCAGATAGCGAGGTTACCGGGTGTTTTAATGAAGTAATTGAAAATTGATAAGAACCCGACAAGACAATTTCCATAATCATATATAATATCATACATGAGCCCATTGTTCTGTTCCGACTGCATTATGCGTTTTATGCACCCATCATGATACCAGGTATTATCGCGATAGTTGAACAGACACTTCTCCTCTGGTGACACGAACACATGCAAAGGTAAGACAAGTGTTCGCTTGAAAACAAATGTAACATTATTCAAAATAAGGTGCTGCATAAGGCACCATTTGGTCTCTGATGTATCAAAGTTTGAAATGTATTCTACACGTTACATCACTTGGAAAGGAACATTGCCCTCGAGGTGATACAAGGATGACTCCATGGCGTTTATCAGCCTTCTAATAACATAAATCTACGGAACTATTTCAGCCTAAATGTTTGCATTCGCCCCTCTATAGTGCTAGCCGGATATATTTCTCATATGCTTCTCTTATAAGCAGCATAATATCCGCAATTGTACACAGCAGCATACTTAACATATGATTATAAAACAGTTGATTATTAAGTGTGTAATTGGACTGTGTACCACTGTGTTCCTGGATTATTCCGTCTAGTGATTACTTAATTATTCGATTGTGTACACAGCTTGCAGCTTATGGAAAGGAGCACTTCTTGTGGATAGACTACTTCTTATTTGCAATAGATGCAACGTTTCGGTGTAGATGCTAACACCGCTATCGAGCAAATCATACACAACATTACCGATGCACAACGTTAAGCACACCTTCCTACTGGCACCATTGCAAGTGCAACTTGCAATTACAGTGCAATTACAGTGCAATTATAGTCAAGCACATTTTGCTTTAATGTGTTAATTTCACGCTAATCAGACAAGGAGTATATGATGATACTAATACTTTGTCTAAACTATTTACAACAGTTTCTAACCACCTTATTTTAGCATATTTGAACGAAATCAAATATACAGCTACTTATCACAAATTTTTCTTTTTACCATTGAATGTGATGTGACTGAACCGTTTATGAAATAATGGACGTCGTTTTGTCGATATATCTGCCAGTATATCTGAACTATTAAAAATGCCATTTGAATTTTAAATTGTAATGGTGACAGTTTTCCCTAAATGCCCCTCATTAGTCACAGTACATTAAACAAAACACCATCTTATGTTTATCTATGATATTTGAAACATATATTTAGTTACTCTATATGTAGAGATACTAATATCATATCACACACATTCACATGCAAAGCAATAAAACCAGCTTCATATACTCTGCCAAGCATGGTATAGGCCACACCAGTGATGCTGTTATTAAGCAAGATAATGTATTTTATTACTCACGGAATAAGCACTGCGTGATGACCTGTAACAGATAACCTGTGATGAATAAATAAATAATAATTTTAGTGCGGTGGTGTCTGTTGTGACCCAGCAGGCTAGAATAAAGTGTCTCTTTTAGATAAACGCGCCGAGAATCGGTTACAGAATACTTAATATGTTTCTTTGCCTTTGCTAGGGAATATGCTTAATTTATATTGCATCGGTAGTTCTGGGGTCGGGACTGTTCCCGGGGAGTGGACAGTTGGTAGTTCGAACTCCTGGCTGAGTTTTATCACTTTATCAAAGTACTTTAAAGGATGGTATATGAGTAAAAAATATTTAACATATTAATTCTGAGGAGGTAGTCTTGTCCATGTCCATGATTCAGTATATAGCCTCCCTCCCCCCCACCCCCCCACCCCCCCACCCCACCACCACCACCCCTCCCACACACGGAGCGACGCACACAGAAACACATCCTCTGTCTCTCTTTCTCTCTGTCTCTCTCTTTCACACACACCTTTAGCGCCATGTTAAAAGCTCATAGAAGAAGCGTTAATTCCATGTCGAGGTGAGTGAGTGAGTGAGTGAGTGAGTGAGGTTTAACGTCGTTGTGCAGCACTGCGTGTGAACTGGGTGTGGGAAGGAAGCCCTAAGTAATGAAGGCCGCTCATGGTGCTGATAAACCAGGAAACATAGTGCGCAAGGAGGTCTACTCCTGACAAATTATGACACCTTAGACCTCTGGGCTACCTGTTCAGTCCTTCAGTCTAAAGTCCTCCCAGATAACGTACCGGTCAATGTATTCATTGATATCGGGATGGTTTTAAAACGTTTGATGTTATTTGAAGTACAGCTGTTATTGGTTAGGATAAATGAGGATGCGGGGATTTAGCGGTGGTGTATTCCAGGAATTTCAAGCCGTAACAGCCTTATCTGAGAGAAAGTCGCACAGATCCTAGCGGAGACTGGATTGCCTCTAACGATTACATAGACATGGATACATATACCCACGCACGTCCGCAGGCAGACTCTTCAAACAAACTGACGTGACATCACAGTGATTGCAAAACGAGTATTGTATTCTAATAATTATCTGACACCACAATGCGCTCGAACATACACACGGATATATCTGTCATCCCATGTCAGAGAAGGGCATCCCAGCTTAAACCCGAACATGACCTCCTGTGCTTCTGAGGATGTTCTAAATCAAATCTTGATGCACTTGTTCACCGAAGCCATTTCGTCAGGGTCGCTTCACAATTATCAGTTTCTATCTGGGATTAGTAGTGGTGCCCCTGGTACTTTCCGATATTGTCCACCAATCTCCATTGAATCTCATTTGCATTAATTAATATGGCCAAGTATCCGATGGGAAACCATCCATGGATGCTTAAATTAAAGCAAGTATGTCCATTTGCTTGCACAGTGCACGTTCATAACCATACAACAGTACACTTTTATGAAAGACGTTGTAATTTATACCAAGCAAAAGAAGGCATGGCCAAACGAGTCCTTCTTACACCAACTGACTTGTATTCACGTTGTCCTGAACCCCTTTTGAGTATATTGAACATATTAATGCGCTTTTTTACATTTGGGAAAGATGGGAATGTCCCATACAAGGCAGCTGTACACTCAAAGCAATTTAACTACCGACTGGGTTACACAGTACACTGCAGTACATGTGGTATATAATATTTTTGTACATGCACACTTAATGACTTTCCAGTAATTCTGTTTTCGACAGTTCTTTTATTTTATAGCGGAAATAATAGTTATGTCTTCATTCTAAATAGGTTTTGATAATTGTAAAGTATTGTTTTTCCATTATCCATGTTTGAGGTGTAAACTTCATTATGCCCGACAGTCTGAGCTACATACATAGACACTGACATAGCACAAAGAAGACGTACAGAATTTTTTTTCGCACGTGCATGTCACACGTAGAGTGGAATTTTAATTGTGCTTACACCGTTTCCCGGCGTAAATTCATGTTACAGAAAGATAAGGCTGATTAAATTAGCAATGATAGATTGCACATGCATATTCCCTAAATACATACCGCCCACAACATCTGATCTGCGAAGACATTGGAAACTGAAAAAAGAACACCTGGTTGTTTTGACCATCTGGTTGAATGTATATCGGAGATGAAGATATTTCACTTGACTTTGGAAGTCGTTCCTTGCGTTATTAAACCACTGATAAGACTGTGGCATTTGTAAATTATATTTGTCATGATGATTTTGTTTTTCATTCATCAACGTAACTGTTTGCAGGTCTCGAACTGGAGCCAAGCTTTGATGTTCCGATGGTCAACGTAACGGTAAAGGAGGGTACCACTGCTATCTTGCCCTGTTCTGTAAAGTACCTTGGACTACACCAGGTAACACCATTTGTTCCAATCCATCTACACTGGAACCCAGCTGTATCGAATTATAGTTATGTAAGAATCTGAAACCGTATTGTCTAACGTTTTCTTAGTGGAACTAGGCGAAGCATACATGCCATCTCTACTTTTGTTTCAAACATGCTTCCGAGCAGTGATGCCTTTGTGCACAAGATTGCTGTTTCTGTCATTCTCACACAATGCAATTCCTTTTCTTCGGTGACTTTTCACAAAGTCACAAACGTGAATTTACAATTCCTAGTCCTAAATATGATAATTTATATTGCTGTCAAGTGACTTTCTCTGGTTTTCACCATGACCCTTACTTATACCAGAAACTAACCATTGGGGGTTGGAACCCAGATCAAACACACAGTAATATAACTGAAATACTTAGAAACTGCCTCACTAACCGAGACTGAGTCCATGTGTTCCAGTAGACCCACCCATCCCACCATTGAATGGAATAATGAATACAACAGACGGATCCATTCCATGGGTATCACGTCCTGTTTAATGTCACAGAAATTGTGTGAAACCTATCAGCGCGTCCATTGTTCCAACATGCTTAGAAACCCTATCATGGCGGATCTAGAGAAAGGCAGACGTGACATTAGTGATCTCCACAAAACTTCTCCAGCAGCAACAAACGGTGAAAGATAGTCAGGGAGAATTAAGGATTCGAACCCACGATCAAAAGTTTCGGGCACTCCTGACGCGAATACCACTCTCCCCCACCCATCCCCCGACCACCAATTGGATGCCTTAATACCTTAAGCGACTTGGCTACTTTGGCAGCCGTTATCACTGAGCACTTCCTGGGCATCGCATGCACTCTGTGCATTCAAAATGTAGATGCGCCTTAACATTCAGCATTTGTGAAATGTTTAGGGTTAATGTTTTAATTCGAATTTAGATTGATCATGAATACGTTGCGTGTTTCAAGCGTTCTTTGGGGTGACATTACGCATGTCCTGTCATCTAGGTGTTTTAGCGCTTAAGTTGGAGTCAGCAAATGTTGCCATTCTAATACATGAATTTCGTGCTATTTTGGTCTATCGATTTATGAAGTGAAACTATTTCAAATGATTTTGTTCAAAAAGGATCACTTCGAGAATTATTTAAAAATCAAGAATTTCACTTTTTAATCAAACATCGAAAAATGTAATCATCTTCCAATAACGGTACTCGTTCTGTAAACTTTAAAACACGAATCTTTTTCATCCATTCTGATGTGAAAGGTCCGGATTTGGAAGGCGCATATAGATTAATACAAGTGCACCAGAGGATTCGTGCATATCACACGATAAAGCAAATGCGTGAAAAAGTCGTGTGGTGTAGAGAACCGTCATATGATATTAGCTAGTCGAGGTCTCGGCATTCTACAAGTTTAATCCCGTGAAGGAAATAACTTTCATGAGAAAACCCAGGGACTTACAAAACATGCATGACAGAGAGGCAACATGAATTGACAATACTACATGAAGAAATTGCCAATTTCCTACCGCCGTCTGGGAGTTATTCAGATTAATTCTGAAATTTATGCTACTCCGTTGGCGTTTTTGCCCAACTTTGAAACGGGCGCGAGGGATTTCTCAATTGGAAGGTGGGCAAATTATTGGAAATTCGCCGACCCATGGAGATACTCTGACATGTTTTATTTCTTAGTGGACAGTTAGTTGCACGCTAAGCCTGTCCTAATCTTGCTGATCGATATCATGGGTCTAATTGACGATATTGATAATGTCGGTATAAATGCTAGACTTAGGGGTTAAGACGCGTGGAATAAATCACTCTTTGCGATTGGTTAATGTCTTAATAAAATGGCAAACCTCTTGAACTGGCATTGTCGCTTGTGAGACGCAACAATTAGAGCCGTGCGCGTATTTATATTGATAAATTACCGCCTTAAAACAAGCTCGACCTTTGCGAGATATATTTACTGAAGACAAATGCCTTTAATCCAGCCTTGGAAGATCTTCCATTTATTCTGACTCGTTGAACACACCCTTCAAGAACACATCTGCAGTTCTTAGTTCGATTCCGGATGTTTGATTGAACCTTCTGCATGTTACATGAACAGCATGTCCAGTGGAAATAATTCAACTGAATATATACCTCGTGTTATGCTGGTAATTTTGTATTTTTAAAACTATTTCCGGCTGATTGCTAAGAACAAAAAACCGACCCGTAAATACTAGGCTTCGCTGACGGAACACTAACTCAGAACAACGTTTTAATGTACAGAAGACATTTAGTCCTGAGATCAATAACGTTACGTGAAGAAGACGAGGACGCGAAGGTATCCTGTCTAGCGGAATGTCTGTGATGACATTACTTAAGCTACAGATGAAAAACACACTGATACCAGACCATTCAGTTTGCTAGATTTAAATTCATATGGATTTCAAAATGGCATATCAGGCAAGTTCTCAAAGTGACTCGAGTTACGTCTTAAATGATGACAGAGAGGTCAAGTGGGGTTTGATATGGTTATACTCTTTAAAGTTTCTAAAAAGTACACAGTAATGACGGTAAACATTTATTCCCACGACAATAACCGATTTCATTCGTCACTATGTACCACGTGTTATTGTTTTCTAAGTGCAATACCGATGAAACATACAGGCATTCCGTCTAGCCATATGAAAATAGTGGTCTAATGAAATCCAGGTTTATAAGACAACATAAGCACTGCAAGCTCTAAGGTCTGTTTACGGTAATGGGAAGTTAAATATTTCCCATCATCGCGTCATAAATGGTGGCACTGTGACTATTTTAAAGCAAACTGGAGATTTAAAGTAAATGTTTGGAGTAAGCAGGGTGTATGAACTGCAGTGATGTATTGTTTGACGTTGTTTATCAGCACAGGTCCTTGTGATGTTTTAGAGATGCACCATATTCCACGATGTGTTGTCTCAATAAATGTCAACAGTGTAGTCAATGTCTCTGTGCCACTGTGTAGTTGGAATACTCTGTTCATATGTTTCTAAACTTTGAGCGATTTGATAGACAAACGGCAACCGTTTAAGAGCATGAATTAGAAATGCATTTGACTGTTATTGTGTCCTGAGGAAAATCGCCACTGTTCGCGATCGATCCCGAGGCCTTTTCACACTGTTTGTTATTTGTTGTCTACCTGCCCAGAGGTCGGTCTTAATGGGCTGATATCGGAGTCATCATATTTCATCTAAGTAACGTCCATATGAAATAGTGACATGATATCGCATTAGGTAGCACTAGACAACGGTCATTACTTGTACTAGTACTGACAGTCACACACAAAAGCTCGCACGCACGGGAACACGACACAGTGTCCTCCGCTCAACATTCTCTCACGAATGGCCTATTCGTAATGAGTACATTTTGCAATTGTCTGTGGTTTCTTAACGTAGACATTTTGTTGGTGTTTGCCTCTGTGTTAGTTGTTGATTTGTACCACATGTTCATTGCCATTACGATGTCAGACATCATAAACAATTTATTGTGATCTTTCATACCCCAAACTACTTTACGGACCGACTTATACGAGTTCCAACGGCATTGTCTCTAATTCGCACAGGTGGTTTGGACCGATCAGCTGTCGACTTTGCTGACGTTTGAGGACCGGCGCATCATCGACGATGAACGTCTGAGTATTGAAAGACCCTACACGAAAGACTGGAATCTTCATATCCGTTCTGTGAGATATCGTGATCAGGGAATATACAGCTGCCAAATCAACACGAGTCCTGTCAAGATCAAAACCATCAACCTCAACGTAATAGGTAACGGTTATATCAATGAGTACTAATATATCAATGAGTACTAATATATCAATGAGTACTAATATATATGCAAATGACTATGTCAAGCCAAACTGCCAGATGAGATAGCTGCCAATTTACGAAGTCTTTAATTTCAGCGCATTGCAATGCATCAGTACATTCGGTGACATGGTTTCTCAGAACGTTAGCTGCAATCGTTCACTACATACTTTAATAGTAACTATTTTTTTAAAACTATCTGTTTGTGTCAAGGGTTTGTGATGAAGTTTAGATTAAAAATATGATGTATTTGGGATTGAAAAAAGTAATTTCGCGTTGACTCAGAGAGAGTGAAAAACGAAAGCCATAATACTATGAAATGCAAATGTGCCCTTCGCTCTTTCCACATACACTCATGACGTCATAATGATTGCCTGTATGATACCTTCAACATTATGTTAAACCCTGACGGTAAAATAATGAGTTGTCACTAGATATCTCACACGAAGAGCAATTCAAGACGGGCACAGCTTTAACCCGAGAACATGATATTTATTCCGATATACAGATCCATAAAACGAAATGTCATAGGTGCTGAATGTGTTTATTCATACTCAAATATATGCCATGTTTCTTTCAGCTGGTGAAGTCATGGCTGATTAATACCGATTCCTAAATTGGTAGTGAAGCTCAAATAGCCATATCTTTCGTATTTGTACCAGACTTTACCAGCATGATAAGGTTTATTCCCAGATGATGTTTTATGCGTACTTGCGTTTTTATCCCGCGAAACAAAGTGTTAGTCTGAAATAACGAGAGGAATAACAATATAATTGGTCATTTTTGTCGTGACATATACTTTTAGACTACCACTTCGTAATTTTCCTCTCTTTAGAATACTTCCCACAATCAATAATTGAAACGATTCATCTCCCTGTACTTTTTATCATGTACGATTACTTATATCGTGATGGAATAAATGCTCCATGAATTTGTGTAAATATTTGTGTCAGTAAAACCGCATTTTATTCATATCTGTTAGGTAACGTTGATAATGTTTTTAAAAAATACACTTCATACTGTTTGGGGACAACATAAAATAGATACCAAACGTGGAAATGTTTTGAACAATGTAATAGTTTAAGGCCTGGTAACTTCGATTCAGACTTATGACTGTGTTCTGTGTATGCATTTTATTTTATTTGCTTCAAAAAGGTATCCCATTAAATGAAATCAGTCTCAACTAACATTTTATCAGCTGCCACGATAAGAAACAAGGGCCACGATGGACACTGCAAGACGTGATGATTGAAGAAATAGATTTGTGTACCATATATGTATATATGTATGTGCATACTATACACATATTTACACATATATATAGATACACATATTCATATATCATCTCTCTCTCTCTCTATGTATGTATGTATGTATGTATGTATGTATGTATGTATGTATGTGTGTATGTATGTATGTGTGTGTGTGCATATACACAGTGTACATTTATCTATCTATATATCTCTCTCTCTCTATGTATGTATGTATGTATGTATGTATGTATGTATGTATGTATGTATGTATGTATGTATGTATGTATGTATGTATGTATGTATGTATGTGTGTATGTATGTATGTGTGTGTGCATATACACAGTGTACATTTATATTTATATGGGCATATAGGTGCCTAAAACGTTGATGCAGAGTTTACTCCCTTGCGTGTAAGGATCTGCAGGTTTTCATCCTGATGTCGGATTTCCTCCGAATATGGTAGCTGTTCTATCAACATTATACCCGGTGTGTGTGTGTGTGTATGTGTGTATGTGTGTGTGTGTGTGTGTGTGTGTGTGTGTGTGTGTGTGTGTGTGTGTGTGTGTGTGAGAGAGAGAGAGAGAGAGAGAGAGAGTGTATATATATTATGCATGCACATTGACAACCAGAAACCCAGATCAAACAACTCTGGAACTCTTTTTCTGGCGAAAGTAGGTGTATATTAACTTAATGCTTGACGACTGTGTTAAACAACTGCGACTTACAGATTCTAGACCCTAAACTAGCCAGGAAATTACTTGGACATATCTTCAGCCTTAACGTTCTAAGGTTTGAATCCTTTTTCCTGGTAAAATTTACATTAATACTTAATCACGATATATCCTACCTGCTTCCATATGTAGCGATACTTTTGTTTCATGTTAAGACCATGACTGTTTTGCCTCATATGCCCAAAAGAACCCATAATTGAGACTGACGAAAATTTGACCTTTACGTTTTGCACTTTCTACTTTGTAACCGATTGTAACCGTAAATGGCCTTGTGTAGTCAGAAACTCGTAACAACGTGAGTTATTGTGTTGTTAGTAAATACTTCCATTTCGAGATTAGAGTCCCTCAGTTGTTTCGTAACTTCCTTGATATTCCCTTGAAGCGATAGCTCACACAAGCCACTTATTTATATGGAAATCGATAAAGCCGGGAACGATTTTCGAATGACGAAGCTGGAATCCAGGAAACACTGCAACTCACAAAAATCTCAGCAAAGTTAATTTCTAATTTCCAAAATGTTTTGGGTTTTGCTTCTTTGCTTTGGATGTCAGACAAAATGTTTTTTTAGAGCGAAAGTCAACATGAAGTCTCTAGATGCAACAGTGTAATGCATACGTTCTCAGTAATACTCGTGATATCCCGTATAGTTAAAATGTAGTTATATGACATCTCGAATTCTCTCATTTTTGAGGTGTCACGTGGCACTATGATTTCATTTTACCGACTCGCGGTGATATAACTAAACTATATTACGAGCGACCTTAAACAAAACTAACTCACTCATAAGTTATGTGTTGTGACATTGGGAGTATAATGTCATTTCCATGTTTTCAAAGCTGTAGGATATGTGGGTTTAAGATATCTTCTGAAAACACTACATTCCTGGGCAGGCTTTCCTAAAACATATATTTACCCTCGTTTCCATCGAAGAACAATTTGCTACCATATACGTCGATGAAACACGTATTTACGTGATAAAACACATGAAGCAGAACACATGAAGCAGAATGTTTCGATAAAGTGATCGATTTTGTCCTCAGTAATTTTAGACTCTTGATGTATACTTGTGTACACATTCAATTTTAAGTTTAATCAGGGAGCCTGTCGCAATGAATCATTTCTGTTCAAAGCATGGAGACGGGACTGGCGTTTCTACTCTTCTGACAACCCATAATCTCAATTGCAGTGAAACGTTGCTATTGAAACCCATAATTACGATTTTGATTCAGCGTGACACAATGTGACAGTAAATCTTACAGCACTGTGATTTTCAGTGTGCGTTTTCAGTCACAATTATACTGAGGTATTTACCTACTATCGATCCAGTTTTCAAAGGGTGCTCCCAAGAGATCAGCATCCTTGATTACATTAAATGTAGCATTTCCGGAAAATATCGAATCGTGTTCCTAGTGAAGCGGAGGAACGTTATGTTCTATATCTAACTAAGACTAGGGATCTTGGACCGACTCGGGGGAAATGGTATCAGCATATTTCACGTTTATTGTGACGAAGGAGCGAAACCTGTGAGCCCCTTACCAGTATTTGTCATATTTAGTTAGTGACAGCATATGGCCTGAAATTACCTTTGGGCGCCAATTCTCACCCAGGATCAATCGAGTCGGCGAACAGAGCCAATGTCCTGTACATGACGCTATTGGAAGAAACAGAATGGCCCATAATATTGAAATTGTTGAAATCACAAGGAATGTACTTTTATTTGTGTAGAAATATTTTATTGAAGTTTCTCGACGAAAATAACTTTGTTAAAAAGGATACATTTTGCCTCTAACTCCTTTTTGAACATGTTCATCACATTGTAAACAAAGCATGGGAGCGCATAACAGTGATTAATTATAAAAAAATATTAATAAAGCTATGGACGTCTTCAACCCTGATCAAAACTGATCAACTGTTTCACCAAAGGAAATATTTTCTGCAAACTTTCGTGCAAACACAAATGTTCTGCTTCTTTTTGGATAATGCAAAAAGACCATTAGGAACAGTTATCAAGTTGTTGCCATGCAATTGCATGAAAGCCCTCCTGAAAACTAAAGAATCTCTTCTGTTTTAGATATGTAATTGATAACTACTGAATACTACAAAAAATCAAAAACTTGAACGGACCACCATTTGAAACCGGCGCTCAAATGAATCATGCCTGTGCGCTGAAAAGGATAGGTTTTTCTTGCAAGGCAATACGTGTTTTCCATGCTGCATCAATTGCTTGTATTACATATAGTATCATGTTCACTGAAAATCAAGTAAATGTTGATACAACAGTCTTCAAAAAGTTACTTTACTCTTTTATGTTGAATGAATGTTTTTTGGGCGATAAACTCAGTTTTAACTGGCATCGTGAAATCATAAACTAAGCTCTATAAATGGCTGTTGCATGCATTAGCAATATCGTGCATGATCTCAGATATCCTCTTGATCATTTTACCATATTTAATGTACAATTTACTTGGCTTTTAGTGCCAGCAAAAATTTTACCTGAGCTGTCATCCGAGGACATGGCTGTACGAGAAGGCGAGACGGTGACTCTCATATGCAATGTCACAGGAATCCCCATGCCAACTGTCACGTGGTACAGGCACAACCCAACCAAGGACGATGTTAGCAAAGACAGTGAGTTCTGCCCAGGCACGAATAGTAAGATATATTTGGTTTTGTTTGCATGTTCATTTTAAGTGATACCCAAAGTAACCCATTAGACAATAATTAACTGAACTTTGATTATGACAATAACATAGTAGAATTTGTTTAAGGTAACTATGGTAGCCACCCCGTAATTGTTTTGTGCAATGTCAGTGTTTAAGTCATCACAGTTATGTAATATAGGTGTATATATATCCATGCATATACATTGAACCCCTATCGTAAGATCCGCCCATCTAGAAACATCGCGACGAGTCTTGTTATGACGTTGTAAAACTTTCATTAATCGGGGTATCATTCTCTGTCGTCGTGACAATCACTTGTATTGTATAATCGACTATGCTTTAAGCAGAGATTTCTCATGAATGTGGAAAGGGTCTTGTAGCTCATATTTATAACTCTGGAAGCAAAAAGTGCAGTCCGGTATGGCTGCTTGACTGACGTCAACCTTTGACAGTAGGGATCACAACGTGACTATGATTGCTTGAAAGCTGTTGTTGTATGACGTTGAATGGTATTCTACACAGAGATGCACGTAGAGCAAATTACAAATTGCACCATCCACGTGGTGTCTCCTGTGATATCGATTTGTTCTTTATCTCCAACAACATCTGCTCATCAGGAAAACCGTCGTATGGCTGAGATATGGCTGATTACGGCGTAAAACTCAACTCACTCGTCAGGAAAAAGCGACTGTCTGATATTCTGTGATGTTGAAGTTTATCTGTTTGTATATATCTTCAGAGGTTGTTGTTTCATGATATTCGTAACTGTAAAATATAAACCAGTTTTCCTATTCAAAGTTTACTGCTATGCGAAAGTTATATTCGCGTTTCTATTGTTTTAACAAGTCAACCGTGTGGGTCAATTGTTTGCTTGTCGTCTAAACACATGAACCCACATAGCTACTACATGTGAAGCTGATTTAAAATATCTAGTTGATTGTGATGTTGATAGAACATTTCTCACCTGCTCATTGCAATATCTGTATAATGTTGCGACATAGAGCTCAGCTAGATATTTTACTTCGAGATATCTAGGGATTTGTAGAAGTAATGAAGAAGTCAAATTTAGGCTCTTCAGTTATCGTAATATTTATGAAACATGAGATCGCTTTTCCAGTTACACCTAAAGCTCAACCTTCAAACGTAAATGGCACGGTTACTTGTAAAATGTACAGTACGTTTAATGCAGGTTTTGACCTTGCAGTGGTATAGAACATTACACTGTAATACGCTGTAGCATTCATTAAGTATTTGTATACATCCACTTAATCAGGACTTTTTTCTGCTATACGTGAAGTTTCACATGACTGCATCCGACAAACCACCACAGTGGTGAATACTCCTGTTGACGCAACAAACAATGCAGGCACCACAGAAGTTTCAACCTTCTTACGAAAAACTCACACACGACTCAGTATGGAGAAAACACAGAACGTTACATTGTGGCGTTGGGTAATATAAGTGTCGGGACAATTCAAGGATGGATTCTGTACTCTCCGAAGTAGCATTAAACCCGATTCTGGCACAGGGAAGACACATCTAAATATAGCCGCTGTGTAATAAATACCCACCAGCGACTGTCAATGCTGTACGTTCTGAGAAATAACTGTTCCAACGCGGCTACTTTGATACGAAAAGATAGCTATTTCCTCTTAGATATAAATACGGAACGACAGGAAAAGAAAAATGATGAAATATCCAAGCCATTAATTCGGGCGACATGGAGGAAATGCTCTGTGGTATTTGACAGTATCCTTTGAACTTTACTTTTAGCATAGTTTGGACCTGACAGCGAAATCAAAGTCAGGAAATTAAGCGAACACTGAACGAAGGAAATTAAAGTGTGTTTAAGGACTACAGTTGGTTTAATAAAACCTCGGAGTCTGTCTGGCGTCAATCTGGCCGTAAAGATCACGTCAGGGGGACGTATAGGACACAGGCACAGTCAGGGGTGGAGGAAATTGTAATCCTCAGTCGGATCACCTGTCACTTTCCATAGCTGCAGAGTAAACCACTTTATTTCTTTGTGGATTTAATAAGGATCGATGTCTATCATCCACAAGATTAGGCGACAATGCTGAATATAATGATCTCCACTGTAAGTGAGAAACTTGGTGACCGGCTTAGGGGTAGACGTGTTTTTGTCTAGACATTACTTACTAGGTACATTAATTAGAATTGGTTCACACTGAAATGCAAATTTGTATAGTCAAGAGGAAACTCGTAAACTCTTAAAACACTTAAATGTTGGTACATTTATCGAAAAATTCAAATTGCACATTGCACTTGACGTTTTAACATGTACATAAGTATTATAAATAATACAACATCATCTACTTATATTAAATTACCAGAATACCGAACAAAATGGTGTATCGATCCTATTCTCAGTGTGGAAGACCCACATCGCGTGTTTGCAGGTCTTAAACTGGTGCCCACCAAACCTTTTTGTGTAGATACAATTCTGGTGCCCACGACACCGTGTTTGCAGGTCCTGAAATCTGTGTCCACCACTCCTATGCAGGTCCCCATCGAGTGTCCATCACATCACCGCTTGTGAGCAGGCCTTACACAGGTGCACTACCCCCCTTGAGTGTAGGTCTTATATTGGTGCCTACCACTCTTTGTGTACAGGTCCTACAATAGTTTCCTCAGGACCTTGTGCGCAGGTCCTATACCGGTGCCCACCGCTGCTTGTCTTTAGATCCTATACTGATGCCCACCACTCCTTGTGTGCAGGTCCTACGTCAATGCCCACCAGTCATTGGCTGCAAGTCTTACACCGGTGCCCATCGCTCCTTGTGTGGAGGGCCCATACTGGTACCCACCACTCCGTTTGTGCAGGTCCCATACCGGTGCCCACCAGCCCTTGTCTGCAGGTCTTATACCGGTGCCCACCAGCCCTTGTCTGCAGGTCCTATATCGGTGCCCATTACTCCTTGTATGCAGGTTCTACACTGGCGCCCACCTTTCCTTGTGTCCATGTCCTATACCGGTGACCATCACTCCTTATGTGCAGGTCCTACACTGGCGCCCACCTCTCTTTGTGTACACGTCCTATACCGGTGCCCAATACTCATTGAATGAGCATCCTGTGCCGTTGCACCCTACTCCTTGAGAGCAGGTCCAATACCAGTGCCCGCCACTCCCCTTGTGTGCAGGTCCTATGCCCGTGCCCACCAATTCTTGGGTGCAGGTCCTATACCGGTGTTCACCATCCCTTATGTGCAATCATATATTATGTTCACCAGCCCTGGCCCTGAGTTCAAGTCCCCACCCGAATTTCCCAGTGGTTAAAACACACTCAAGTGTACACATCCAAACTCTTTCATGCATATAGCTGACACAGTAACCCGTCAGTTGACAGCGAAATATATCATTACTTTAAGGAATCACTAAGAAGTGAAAACAAATCGTAGTTTTACAGCTTCTGCGGTCAGCGCATTCTGATGATGTTTCTGTTCATGGTATTTTAGTCTATATGTATAATGAATACATTCGTGTCATGGTGCTACTTTCATGTCTGAGCTGCAGCTAAATAAAGCGTTCAAGGCACATGCGCATCATGTGCAATATTGATGTAGACACCCAACTCGATATTTCCAAAGTAAATTGTAAATACCATGTACACCTCGGTGCCTCAAGCAATACCATGGAAACTGCATAATTTCGTTTCATCTTTTTGAAATACCTCAAGACGATACTCATGCCTGAAGGATAGTGTTATAGCTCAGAAAAAGGTGAAATATGAAATCGCCTTTTTCGAAAACGAATTATAGCATTAGAACCGAATCCCTGCAATTGCTAACAAGCCATGCATATAGTCTGCATGTATGAGTATAATAAACTGCAAAAATGGAAGTGGCCACTGAGGACAAAATGCGGTTATTGGAGAGTCTGCACAGAAGGAAATCTAGCTGCAATTACTCGTTGATCAACTTACCACATATATGTATCATCCAAATTCTCTGCTACATGTATTAAAGGTAATATGCATCGTTAAAAACCTTGTTTTAAATGTGTAAGTCCTTCTTTTTACGATTGAATATAATGATAGCTCTACATAGCACGGAACAATATTGGTATTATTTACGGAATGAGAATGACATTTCTGAATGAATCTAAAATTGATTCACTTTGAGTTGAAGTATTTTACGTTACCAGCATGAATGTAATAGCATGAACCGTATTTCTTACGCATGGTTGAAATACGTTCTTCCTGGTCTTGGATGACTTTTAATTCTATTCACGTCATGCATACTAATTCATGCATACATTACATTGAGTTATTGCGTACGTTCAGTTTATTTCTGTCCGTTCGAAGTCTAATCTTTGTTCTGACACAGGCATCGGAATGAACACTTAATGACACTTTGATCTCATTCATATACGTGTCCCGTTTCAACGTCACGCTTACAATTAACTATATATCACTGACGTAAAAGTGAACGATTGTATACATTATATATGAACGGAAATACAAAACCGGAATTTGCACCTTTGAGAACATCGAACCTTTGAAAAGATTAAAGACTTTTGCTCCATGTTCATTCTTTTTAATGGATCTAAAATCTGTAAAGAGGAAGTTATTCTTTATTGTTGTCGTTGTAGCAGTGGTGAAAACTGGTATAGTAAACCTCATATACCTGTATAGTGTTCCATATGTTGTACTTCACTATCGGCATGACGTGTTTTACTGTATTTTAGAGATCGGCATCAGCGGAGAGGTCCTACTTATCCATAATGTGAGTCGTTACTGCGGGGGTAACTATGAATGTATCGCCTTCAACGGTGTACCGCCAGCCGTAAACAGGTTAATACGGATTTCGGTTGAATGTAAGTTTATTATAGTGTTTCTTATTAATGTGTAAATAAACAAGCCACTTTCCATTATCAATGAGCGAATACGTGGCAAGACAAATCTAATGGGTCTGAACTGTCAAATTAGGTCTGTCTTTACTGACATGCATAGTGACATTTGCACGAAGGATTACAATACATATACTGTAGAATGTAATATTTCAATAAGGCTGTGTGTTATGAACAAGGCACATTCGTGGCTTTTTTTATCACCTCTGTGATATTGACTGAGGTGTTAGTAAGGTATTAATAAACTATTCAAGTATGTCTCAAGTCTTTTACCTTCATAATGATGGATGGTCATGTGTCTCTTAGTGTCATTTGCTGCTTAGCCTTTCATTAACAGACCCGTAAAGATCCGGGACAGAGTAGGCCCTCAGCCAACCATACTTGCCATGAAAGGCGGCTATGCTTGTCGTTAGAGGCGACTAACGGGATCGGGTGGTCAGGCTTGCTGACTTGGTTGACACATGTCATCGGTTCCCATCCGTTGATAAATGGATTGTCTGGTCCAGACTCGATTATGTACAGACCGCCGCCATATAGCTTGAATATTGTTGAGTGCGACGTAAAACTTAACTCACTCACTCATCTTTCATTAACACTGTCATCTTTGTCACTTGTCTTCCTAGTTATATTATTTTTTTACATTTATTTGACTACTATCATGTAGTTATTTTCAAACAGTTCCTCCCGAGGTACGCCTCCCCAACAAACGGATTGGCCAGGACATAGGTCTAGAGACAATACTGGAATGTCAGATCTCCGCCTACCCCCAGGCGATCAGTGTCTGGATGAGGAAGGGGGTGGTGATATCCAATGGTGGCAAGTACAGAGTAGAGATATATCACGAAGCGGAGCATACAATGACCCTCAGTCTGAGGATCAGAAATCTGGAGGACACTGATTTTGGCAGTTACACATGCATGTCTTCCAACTCAGTTGGGAAGGATGCTGAGAATATGATACTATATGGTGAGATGTTGATGAGAACGAACAGTGGACAAGCTACGTACCTAACATCCATCCATCCACACACACACAGACACACACACACAGACACACACACACACACACACATTTATTTATTTTTAATAGTATAAAGTATTTAATCGGAAAGAGAAAAGAATTGTAATTGGTAGATTTAATTATATACTTCTCTTGGGGCATGCAGTTCTTTCTCTGGCGGCTGAACGGATGAATTTTATTACTTTTCTCGAGTTGACACACACTCAAAAACTTCAGGCAAGCTCTTGCAAAAAATAGAAGTCTGTCGTTCTTCACATGGGAGTAAATCATATTTTATCGTTGTTAATATTCCAAATGTTTGTTATAAGTTAGAATGCATTTGAGAGTTAAGTACGTTTGACATGTTTGACGTGCGTGCGTTTTTCTCCAACAGATTACTCAGCAAATCGAAAAACGACAGCAGCAACAACGTCAATAATTCCAACTACGGCATCCCAAAGTTCATTTACAACGACAACCATTCCAATTATAACGTGGAACCCGCACGCAAGCCGTACGCCGGATGTGAAACCAGGAGACACGGTGGTCAACATCGTTACTAGGAAACCCACACCGAGGCCAGAGCAGAGGCCACAGTTAGATCCGGGTAACTCTCTTAAAGCCTACAACACTATCAACAACAATATGGCGACCCTGTGCACGGGTAGTCTGTTGCCTGTGTGTATGTATCCAACATATATGTCGATACAATTAATATTTCATTGTTAAATTCAATAGGATAGTCAAATATTTATTTATGTATACACAATGCCATTTGTGTTTCTTTTGTTTGTTCGCAATGTCATCAGAATTAAAGGGACATCATCTGTTGCCAACAAGTCATAGGTACAAGTTCACCATTTTCATGCCATAACGTTATCTGTATATATAACGATTGAAACGGTTTCACCCACCGTTTGACATGCATTATTTTAACAATCCCTGATGGTCACCTTCATTGTTGGATGATTCGGCATAGCTGGATGAATTTACCATACTAGAATGGTTTTCATATGCCCCAAAGATACTAAATATAGTTTGAACACCAAAGTATTGGAACCAAGAACACATTAAGGTGTCATGGTGTTCCACCAGTTTGGGGATGGACAATCTCCTTGACAGAGCCTGTTATGATTTGAATGCTTGTTCTTCTGTTCTCTTGCAGGCGCTCCTGGTAGCCCAATCCAGTCTAAAACAGTCCAAGGACAGGCACATAAGAACATTTGCTCAACCAGTGTAGTTTTATGTGGATTAATATTTGTGTGGTTCCATAGCTGACTGTTTCTATGTCATGTGAAGTATGTGCTATGCAAGTAAGGAATGGAGCTTTAATGCTAACCCTGGTGAACCTGGGTTCAAAGTGGTAGCACCGACATGAAAGAGGAAAGCACAAGGCACAGAATCACAGAACATATATCACCTACTGTGCAATTATGATTTATTATGGCTGTATAAACTGAAAAAAGTTTAAGAGGAAGAAGTGTCTTCCTAATCAAGACATGTCATTATGTGTTCTTCAAACAGTCCAGTAATTACATTTAGGAAGGACTCTTGGCTCAAGACTTTCACGTGTTCCTCAACATCCGTGAGCGAAAAGAAAGACTTGTGTAATAGCACGTGTGCATATATTCTAATAAAGCAAAGAAACAAGGCGGACGTCGAATTGCCAAGTTCTTTTTTCATATTCTATATCCTATAAAACTGACGCTATTTTCGAAAACAGGTTTAGCATTCCATGATGGACTAGAACAGATGTAGAAGTATTTCTTCAACATTGTAACTCACGGTGATGAACATCCGTGGATGTTTTCCACTCCAAGACTTGAATGTGTGGATGTTCCATGGACAAATAGGAATAGTGCAAAAACGCATTGATGGCATAATAATTAACAACATCTGAGAAGATGAATAAGACGGCCACACCAGAAATACACCAACTAATAAATTCATTGGTTGCAGATATCTGGATATACAGTGAACGTTTATGTGCGAATTTTACGCAGTTCGGTATTACCAAATGCGTCAGTTCCATTAAACAAAAGCTACAGCGCCATCTTCAGGTGTTAATATGCTTCCTTGTGTATGTTCTGATTGATTATAAGGCACGTGAAGCTAACCACAACACATATTTATCATGTGTTTTAGATGCATGCTTGTAAGTAGTGTACAGTATCACATAACGCTGTCTGTATTGATTCAGGAAATGTGTTAATGAGAAAAGTACTTAGGGTTAAGCAAGACTGGGCCTACCGCGGTTCCACCATGGAAGGCGGAAGTCAAACCAATGAGCGATTATGATGACAGTCTTTCTTTTTCAGATATAACAGATTATATGCACTGTTTCCAAGGAGACATTGCCCTTCCCGATTGCCATTAACGCTTTAAAGAAGTGAATTTGTTGTATTGCAACTAGTGCCTCTTTTGTGACGCCCCAAAAAATGCATCTGATAAATAGGTTTCAGATGTGCACTACTTTGAATATGTTGTCACACTTCTGTTACTGAGAGTTTTTATTGGGGCAGTATATATTGACCTATCTCCTATTTCAGTCGTTACTGGCTGATTAAGACATGATAGGCGACCACCCGGTGTCATCACGCTTACATACCAATTATTCAAGGGTATGTCTGATATTTTCATGCGGAAGCTATCCGAATATGAATAGACTTCTTCGACACCAGGTGTTACGTTGATCAGATGTCTGCGACAGCGATTATGTCAAAATGAAACGTTATCAAACAACCCGTTAATTACATTGACATCAATGTATTAAAGCAAATTAAATATCACAGACTATTAGTTTTCATTGCGATATATCTCAGATCGTTATTATTTTATGGGCAACCCTGGCCAACATCTACTTACATATATATGTATACATACTATACATTGGATAACTATGTCAGTTTTGGATTATGAGTCGGTGAATTGCGATATATCTTAGTCTGAAATGTTTTGGCAAGCCTGTACATATTTTGTGACATTTAGATATTTGGCACTGTGTATATATGTTGCATATACATGTTTGTAAATACGTGAGTGTGACAATGCGAGTTGTTATTGTGTCGTGCCTATATCCTTTGCAAATATAAGTTCGCTATATATGGTTGTGATAACATGTCTATGCCTGTTATCAAATGTAGAGTATCATCATAAGTCAGATGATATTCAATCACGTACACTGATGTAGACTATTGGATGACAGTATCATGACGGCTCTGGCATAATCATGAAAACGTTGATTAGTATGTTTGTATAAGACTTTGTGTTGCACAGTGCTGTGAAGTATATTTATGATCCAAGACTTGTCTTCCACGGGAGATATCACTTTGGTAAAATTAAGCTTTACGTCCCAGGAGAAAATATGACAATGAAAATTAATTACATCACAATACTTTGCAAACCATAGTGACGTCATCGGTGACCACAACACCACTAATCTCTACGTAACAAAGGATTGATTACTAGAATGCAGACACGTCACCTGGAACAGTGAACATACTACCAGTCGATATTTCAGTTACTTCACGGTGGATAGAAATATACTGGTTATTACAACCTAGATGAGAAGTCTACGTGGGTGTACAAGCATAAGGACACCTACATGATTTGTTCAGCTGGCCAGTTCAATTTCTTCCAGAACTTACATTGATATTGTCTGTTCAATGTGAAAATACCGCCGGAGGGTTATAAACGGCTTCGTATTTGGTCTATTTGGTCGAATGATACCATTCTCTTTAAACGTGAAACATTTTCCAAACTTAAGGTGTTCATTTGTTATAACACTGGTCCGGTGTACGGCCATTTATGGGTATAATAGAACAATACCAACCTGATTTATTTATGTGTAAATAGTAGATTCTTTTACAGAACCTATCTACAACTTTCCGTATGACCCTTTTTCTTGTTACCAGTAGAGATCGTGTTTTAACAACCACGAAGAACTTATTTATTTCAAACAGACGAAGACTGTAATGTACATACGATGCAGCTCTTTCCACAGTGTGCACCCGATGCATTTTACTGTTGGCGTTAACTTGCGGAAATTCATTTGTACATCGTTATGCCATGATATCCTATGATTTGTACATCGTTATGCCATGATATCCTATGATTTGTACATCGTTATGCCATGATATCATATGATTATGCTGTATGTCATTACTATGCTCATGCAGTCATTTAGAATAAAACATTTTTGAACTTAAATCTGTCTTACATTGTTTTCATACATGGAACATAGAACTTATGACTCTCCATCGAGTGGTTCAGAAAAACAACCTTGTATTTAAAATTGAATCTATTTAATTTTTGCGAACAGAAATGTAGCTGATGATAAATAGGGTCGTTTAAGAGCCATTTTTATTCTTCTGACCTAGAGAGCACGGGAGGACGATGCTCAATGCGTGAGTGAGATTTATGTAAAGCTTGGAATAACAGTGTAAAAGGAGTTCAGTCTGAATTTGGAGACATCCATCTCTTTTTTGGACGTGTCTTCTCTCTGTGAAGTGTGGCATATGATGGCAGTTTTGACATATATCTAAAAAGCATGGATCAAAAAAATTTATAATTTAACATTGTCTAAAGCTGTGTGGGTATAAATCATTTGAAAGACTTTCGATGAGTGGTTAATAATAATTAGCCTTTCTGATTCAGTTTTAATTCAGATCAATAGATTTATCCGAATCTGAAGTAGATTACTTGTTTATTTGAGGCAAATAGAATACCAGACGCTATCTCAGTATATGTTTTTATTATTTGGTACACATAAACTGATTATCTATCATGGAGCATTAGCATTTATATCATCGGCGAAATTACAAAAGCTTTTATCACTCTCTTTTCACGTGGATTTTATCACCCACAACGGAATATTTCCCACTGTTAAACAAATTCAACTAATAATTACAAATTAGTAAAATATTTCCAATTTGATCTTCAATAAAATACTCACTTTACGAAAAATTAAGAATGTTTATTGCCGTCGTTAACGGTGTATGCTTCAAAGAACTTTGTGTTGTCGCTAAGGCCTAAGTGGTCCTGTAGCTGATTGGGCTTAGAAACATAAAACCCCGATGTCCCATGACAAATTGGCCTCCATTCTGCCCGACCACACACAGTCTCAAACGAATAAATTCATCTCATGGCTTCATTCGGCTAGAAACTCGTTCATGAATACGCCCCACATGGGAAATTCGCTGATAAATGGCCTTATCTTCATCAATATATTTTTGAGAGATTTATACCTCCCAAAGATAACTCGTTTTTCTTTAAGAATTTTAATGTTCTAAAACGGTTCAACGTACAAACGATTCTACTAAGCATTTGGTATTCGTTGAAAATAACCAGGACCATATTTCATTTATAACCATAACATTTTTTGCAATATTTTACACACTTTATGTTTTTATCAAGTGAAATGTCAGATAAGAATTGCAACATAAGCACCAAGGGCGTCATATTACCACTTCTGTGTTCACTCACTAAGTTGAGAGTTGTGTTTTCTTTGAAGTTATTATATGTAGGTTTCTGTCTGGGAGGATATTACTTTTACTCGGTTATATTTCAGCAGGTTTCATGTTTCACCTGATTAGTGGCAAAGATGATTACTGTAAAAACTAAACCTATTTTCTTTAAATGTAGAAGACTCTGAAAGTCATCATCATTTATCAGAAATTTGAGCGGACTGGATTAGACACCGATCTTTATTCATAGTTTGCCGACATCATATCTATGATGGTTTTACAAATGTGTTCCTCCTTCCGTAAGGTGACATGTCACAGCTTAACTAGGAGTGTCAAGTCATTGGTTACCTACTTCACCCTCGTTACATAGTGTCGTAACATACTGCAAACTAGTATGGCTGATTTGACATACCCTTAAGTCAGTTTAATAATATATCGTGAATCAGTGAGTTTTCATTTTACTTTTTAGCAATATTACGCTTTCACCAATCACGGCGGGGACACCAGAAATGTGGGAAATCGAACCCGATTCTTCGGCGTGACGAGCGAACGTCTTAGCCGCTAGGTGTCTCTCTGTTACCAGGAGGTCATGGTAAAACGCCTTACATTCATTATATCCAACATTCGGCATAAACATGAATGATGATGTTAATAGCTCGACGGTTAGACTTTGAATCGAGATATGAGATGATGTTTCAGAATCCGTTTTCAATTCAGTAACCAGTTTCGATCCAGAAGAATCTAATAGACAGATGTCCATCAAGTGTTTGACACATGGTGTCTATTGTAGAGGTCATATATCAATGTTAACCTAAATGTCAGAGGCATGGGGTTCTAAATTTCGAGATATTGGACGGGTCGAATGAAGAGAACACACGCAATAAATCCACATTAATCTGATATGCCCCCTCACATTCAGCATTATTTAGCCTACTGGCATCAAGGGGGCCATTCGGAATTGTTATTAGCTCCAACACTCGAGTTCACAAGGCCATAGATAACCAAACATTGGATTGAAATAGTTGTTTTTCCGTTCATGTTTAGAAAAGATCTTGCTCTCGCTAAGATAACTTTTGCATGATTCAAAGCGGATTGCTGTGAACTCCTATTCTAGGTGGCGTACGTATCACCTATATGCTATAGCATGGACTCAACTTAGTGTGTGTACATTGAACCAGTAATTAATGCTGGAGTTCATTTAATATCATGACCCAGAAGGTTGCAGGGCATGAATGATGACTACAAATTACAACTGTCAGTTTCATTGTATGTCGAACGGTATTCATTCAGCTCAAGCTTTGGTGTGGGCACATTTAATTTAGGAACATGTTGAAATGTCAGTCGGTTTTTTCGTAAACGTAGTATGGTCAGGATTACAAGATTTGATAAAGAAAACGTTCCATGGACTTGTGAAGAGCGATTCCAAATTGATGCATTAGCCAACAATTACGCCTGAAACCATTGATAATCCTAACGTGTAACATATCTATGTTACCATGCTCGATCGGTACACTTGACGTGCCTTCTCTTGCATTTGTAACAGGCGGCACCGATCACCCTTTCTAAACGTCCGGTTTCATTACTAACTGAAAGAGATTCCTAAACACATGCTTTGATGTTTTTGGAATCGTATTATGATTGTGGAAATGGCTGGGCCACACTATATTGTTCCGTCATGTTTAATCCAAGGCCATATCTACAGACACACGATCGTACGCAAGAGGCACCAACCAGGTGACATGGATGGTTACTTGACTGATAACGCAGCATCGTTGCTCTGACAATGTGGATGGTTGCTCATGCTATAAGTTACCGGGTGGTCTGGAATGAGAGAGTTGGTGTAGTTTAACGCTGCAGCATTCCATCTATATAGTGGTGGCCTGCAATTAATCCAGTCTGGACCATACAATCCAGTGATCAATAGCATGAACATCGATCTACGCTATCACCTGACCACCTGATACCGTTGGTTACGATAGTTTACTGAAGATCAATTCTTGCCCCACTCTTCACGAGACGGATTGTCTGCAGCAGACTTTATCATTTAGAGTCATACTGATGAACTATTTTCAACAATCAAATCTACAAACTTTCGACGTCGTACACAAATAACTTGATCATATAAGAATGAATGCACTTGATAAATATTTCTGATGATACCTATGTTTTTTTTTAGCTGCACAGTCTATTGCTCAACACGGTGTGGTAACATTGTAAAACTCCGCGTTGAGCAATACACCATGTTTAATACGGTAAATTTAGCTTGGCGTTATATACTGTGAGCGTGATGAATGAATACAAAGTCTTTTGACCGCCTGAAAGATATCCAAAGAGAATTTTTTACTACTTTCCCCGTGTAATAGTTGAATGTCCAATTCCGACACATTCGTAAAAACACCTTGTCATGACTGAAATGCTCGATGATATTCTTAGAATATCAGAGGCACCTATTCCTGTTTTACATAGGCAAGTGGTGTATATTGAACAGTAAATATTTTATACAACTTAAATCATTTGATGACAATATTTCACAAAGGTACTTAACTCCCTCTCCAAACACAAAATATAATTAGATATTGGAAAAAAATGTACACACAAGCTGAAGAAATCAGGAAAAACCTCCAGTGTCAAGTTTAAAAAATAGCATCAATAATACTGAAATGATATGCATATCAAATTGTATTTGAAGGATGCGTTGACAGTTGCTATGACCAGTGTTTTCCCTTCATGGATAGGCGAAACTGTTTTTCAGTTCATGCTAGTAAATGAGAAAAACATCTGTCAGAATGTCTCTATATTGAGAAGTGGAACAATACCCGCGCAGCGTCTCTGCCATCTTTTGAGACAGGCAGCAGTTTGCAGGAATGGACGAAGGGTTTCATTTCCATGAAACGTGTTTGTATTAAGTACCACAACGGCCATAATGATTAATTAGACTAACATTTTCTTACTTCAGATAAAGGTGCTGAAAATACAGTTTCAAATTTTCATATGCAGGTTTTTCTTTAAGTCCCTCGCACATATACATAAATACCCAATTAGTCGATTGTAATGTAAATTGTAGCGACGTGGTACATACTAGTGTCTTCCCAGTGGAACAATAACTGTCCCTTTTATGACTCATTCGGTGCCTTTATATGGGCAAGGTAGGCTCTTTCTTGGTACAGTATGGAGGAGCACACCAATTTATTGAATATTTTCACTTAAGTTATTACAGTGACATAAGCAATGTTAAATTAAACATCAACAAAACCGTCCCCGTAAAAGCCAAAGTATTGAAATTCCATATATTTTCCTTTCTGAGAGCAATAGTTGTGTTAAAGAGTTTGCGTGGAAAGGGTGTAAGCATGTTGTCTGGCCCTGCTCCCTCGCCTTATCGCATGACTGTATGTAACCCGCCTTTCCTATCACTTGTCATTAGAATCCCCTTCAACTTCGATTAAAGATAAACGCTCTGAGATCGAACTAATTCTTAATATAATCTAATAAATGCTGTTGGTAATGCTAACAAAATGTACATTGCCCACCATGGCCGCTCATGGATTACCCAGCAATGTCGGAGCTGCTGGGGAAGAAAGATAAATGACAGTGGGGGAGAGAGAATCAGGAGGTTCGATTTCGTGGTAGCTGGTGTCGACTCGTGAACCGCGAACATGATTAATACTAACAGACATTGGGTTCAATTAGCCTTGTACAAATAGAACACCTCTTTCCAAGCTCAAAGGAGTCTTCTCTTCCCAATAAAGTAACATATATCTGTGATGTGTAATGGCATGGCAACTTAAGTGGCATGTTGGCCAGTGACATGTCGGATCTGATTGTTAATGAACCATTCTAGACTTTACGTAATTTAATCAATTTCTGTTTGTCTCGCACCATCTGTGAGGATATTTAACTTTTTTGCATGCAGGAAAATTTTGATACGCTTGTTATCCTCACTGGCATGAAATTTGAATCATGTGAGTCAATAACAGAATTTAATGCCTTGAATATATGTTTGATGTTTTGAAAGTCGAAAATTATACAGTTTTCGTTTTATTTTTGAAGGCCCGTAATTATCTGTTGTCACAAATGTATCAGAATTGATTTCAATTTGATACTGATAAAAAATTCAAATGCTGTTTCCAGCATGTTCAGATAAAATATGATTAGAAATTGTGAAGGCCATAATCGTCGGAGTAAAAGAATACATTTACAATAGCTGCTGTCCTTTTATATGGTGTTACACCAGCTGGACGAGCAGAAGGAAATTGGTTTTATAAAGGGTAATCATTACATACCGTATCATGCCATACGTATTTAGGTGTATACTTTACAAATAGATTGTTGTGGTAGGTGCATCCTAGCAAAGACGCCATGCAAGTTAAAAAGATTTCCGATTTTCGATACAAAAATGTGTGTACTTTGGTTACGGGGGAAGAAGGTTCCGGTTTGCAATTGTTGATGTTGTAGAAAGAGTACATTGATATAACAGAATTCCAGGTGTGACACCAGATACATCTGTAAACTTAGAGTGTGAACAATACTCTTTATCCATGTTTGCAAAGCCAAAGACGATAACATTCTGGATTATATTAGTTGAACTGCATGCAACAAATTATCAAAATGTTATATTATGACGTTACCATGTGATCAATAGCGACAGACTCACTGGGCATCTTCTGTGTAAGCATCAGTTTTGTTCATGTGGCTATGACGATCTATGGGTAGAATAGGCAACGGATACACCAGTATAGTTCAAGGATGTTTTCCCAGACCTTAAAAGATGTGTACATTTAAATGTGGCATTGTTCGCAATCATTATAATCTATGATATATCACTATTCCAAAAGTTTCTATAGAGAGTAGAGAGCAATTCGTATTAATGTGACACTTGCATCTTTTTGAATTGGATTTGCAAGATTTATCTATAATTCAGACCCATTATTTATGTTATATAGTTATAAAGATATATGAGGATCATAAGAGAAAACACAATTTGTCAGTTTTGTTATTTGAAAGCAGCAGAAAATGAAAACTTAGTAAGTGTTATTTATAAATATTGGCCGTTTTAAACATATTTTATTCATGAAAGAAGATTTGGGCCCAAGTGAAAAAAGACCCTTCCTAGATGGTACATGGACAGATTTTCGGTGTAGAAATATGAAATTTATGAAACAGGTCAAACACAGAGATTGAGGAATATAAGTGACAATTTTGTTTGGATTATATACATATGGACTATATGGACAGACATAGCATATCTCTGGAACATGTAGCATAGAGACATAGTGTACAGCATTCTCACGTGGAGACCCACACTGGCATGTGCGATCATCGAGAACAAGTATACATCGATGGCAACTTCTTTAATTCTAGAGCACGACGTTTCGATACAGGTTTAAGACACACTTGAAAACGATACAAGAACCTATATCGAAACGGCGTGCTTTACAATTAAACAAGTTGTCATACATAAATATACTTGTTCTATCTCACTTCCAATTTGTAAAAATGCCACTCAAGCGAGTCTTACTAGATCAGTTTCAATAGTTCTGTATTCTTATAGTACAACTGTATAATTGTAGTTTAACTTGCGCGTCATATATCTATGTCTGTTATGGTGGATATTACGTTCCAATACATACGAAAAGAGGCACCTAGTTGAGTATATATCAGGTATGAGTCTTACATGCCGAAACAGGTCCACGATTTCTGACATTTAATTGTAGTTTGTTCCTTAATTAAAGCATTGAAGATGAAAATTAATCCCTTCCGATCGGTATTATCCGATAGTTTAGAAAAAGTGTTAGTTACTGTCAAGGAATCACATACCTACCTATGTCTATACCGAAGAATGTCCATATCTGTTACATTATGATTCCATACACAAGCATTGCAGTGCATGTACATATGCTCTCTCGATGTATAAGATTGTCTTCTACATTTGGCAACGCATTTCAATAACATATACATACGTAACGCTCTTGCACATTTACCAACGACGTTTCAAAGGCAGTTTGGTTTCCAGGCAGATGGAATCACATGCATGCCGGTTATTGTTTTCAGCTCCCTGCGGAGAACAGAACCCAAACAAATTGTGGGGCTTGGAGGACTGGCCCATTTGAACTATACCATTCAAAGTTTACTAAGGATCAAGTGTTTATGGCGGCAGAATATTGTGCAACAGAGGTAGAGAAAGCTAGTTTTATTTCTACGGATCTGTACTTTCATGATGAAACATGGCACAACTTATCCACGCAGTCTGCTCGAAGTGCATGAAAAGCCGTGATTGTTTGTATACAGACGTTTGCTTCTGACGATGCAACAACTGAATGCATTTATGAAGTCTAAGGCGTCGTTTAACAACCGACGAATTGAGCAGATGCATAGGCATGCTTGGACCCGAGTCAACACAACTTCACAGGGTTAACGCTTTTGATGTAAGCCTACGTGTGAACAGCATGATATGGGATCAATATGTTTGGATCACCGATCCAGCATAATCTCTCCATGACCCAACAGACAGACTGGATTCTCCTGAATACAACAAGACTTCGTGACTACCACGACCCTCCGAAACGACCTGCGGAACGCCAGTTTGAACTCTTTTTTATTTTCGTAATCGTCCGTGAAGCTTGGGTCCAGTTATGTAACCCACAAACTCGACATCTTTAAAGATAATGAGCAGGCACATTTTGATTGGCCTGGCCAAGACGTCATTTGGACAGACCAAGACTTGGCTTCAGAGTGTTTCACTGGTGAATCCAGATACTGTCTAAAGACAACAGAATTGAGGCGTAGACAACGATTTCATAGTTCAAGCGGAGCCAAACATAGGCGATACAGATGGAGTTCAATCATGACTGACGAGAGTGGGGTGGTCGGATGTTCAGCTGGAAGAACCTCTCTCCTGTCATACAAAGAAGCATGATGACAAGTGTACGCTGGAAGGATGACACTCCGTTGAAGTAGAAGCGTCTTCTGACAGCTCACACAGAAATGAAAATGTAGCCGTTACAAACCGCACTGATGTTTTGAGAGCTGCACATTTTACAGTCAAAATAACATCACAAGTCAACAGCATTGTCCTCCTGTCTGTTTACCCAACATGCGACATTTTCAAATCAAATCATCCCGCTCGCATAGGATGGTTTCGGTTTGTTTTCTACACGATGTCCCCCTACACCGGCAAAATGTTTCTAGTGACAACATCCAAACATCGTCCTCACCTTCACACACATATATTTTTTAAACTTTCACTCGGAGAGAATGTCATATTGTAAAAAGTTTCCATTTTGCTCTCGCCAAGAAATGGTGTCTTCATTTCCCAAATAGGCCGTCTCAAACATATGTCGCGTTGCGATTGATACAGCTTTGCCATCACTTAGTAAGACTCTATTTTCCTCCATACATGAAAGAGACTATTTCCCATATTCAACAATGATACTTTTGATGGCTGTTCGAGGTTTGAAAGGTCTTGTCAAATGTGAGCATTTTCTTTAGCATTTCCAAAGTTGTATGTAGCCAGCTAAATAATTAACCCAACATTATTTTGAGTATAACATGATTGTTATTTCTATCAGAGTTTTAACTCTGAACAATTGAATATAGGCTTGCTTTAAATGATGTTTTTCCTTTTATACCAACTTCAACCTCCCAAAGGGTTGCCAGAACTAGAGTAATAGTGTCACAATACATACCTTAACATATTATTAAAAAGAAAGAAAGATAGTGGTTTCTCTATAAACGATTTCCAGTTCCGTGATACAAGGTTCTTTGACGAATTAGCAGTCATCTCCGAGTCCTGTTGTCTTGAGAGTTTTCAGAGATGGGTCATGTCACAAAAATCAGAGATGTGTTAAGGCTTATCTTAATAGGTTGAGGGAGTGGATTAGTATCCGAATAAACACTGACTTATTTCACAAAATCAAATATTATATACAAAATGAGCTCAAGTAAAAATCCTTAAAAGTTAAGGACACCATACAAAAATGTCAACTAGAAAGTAGAAACATAAGAGAAGGCTTAGTGTTAGGTTGCAATCGCTTGTTTCATCAAAATGTACAGCGGGATTATCAAGTATATGTTGAAAAATAGATTCAATCAGAACAAAGGAAACATGGCAATAAAAGTGTCAGTACCACTACAAATATGGCATGACACAAGATTTAAACGAATCTGTCACAGGTTACAACCTCCCCATGTCATTGATGAATGATACTGACTTATGATACTGCAGGTCAGGTACCGAAAGAATACGATATATTTCACAAAAATGGACACATGTTTCAATTCGCTAAAATTAGACCATTATTGTCAAACAAGAATCGGTAAAGAAGAACATCTGCAAAAAGATCAAGAACAAAGATCTGACATCTGACATTTTGGGCGAACTGTATGCGACACTTAGTTTTAAGCCTTCTCATTTAAATACAAATGTTTTTAAATCATATTTCAATGAGACATAAGTATTGTGCGAGCTACAGCAACAAGCATTATTTATTCAGTGCAATATCATGATACATGATATTTCTTCATGAAACATTAACTAGGCTTTCAAAAGATCACATAAATAAATTCCGCAAGTTTTCACTCAGCATGAACATTTTAAAAGCATTATTGTAAGTTATTTTATAGATAAACTAATAATATGATAAACGAATAAGATTGTGATAATTATAGAAATAGCATTTCAAATTAGATCAAAATATGAATTCTAGTGTTTCCAAATGTTTCCATTTTCAGTCCGAACATGGAGAGAAGGGTAAGAACCATTTAACAATGATCTAAGATCATAGTTAACCATAACAGCGATAAACATTAAAATTAACATATAAACCATAAACTATGGCTTCAATGGCGACACACCGCCCATAAAACCAAATGTTTTATGTTAGGTTCAATTAACAGGCAGCTCTTCGCTCGGCAACAGCAGCCGCCATGTCGAAAAGACATTGTTGCTTCCTCAGTACCAGCGTAGGTTTCCAAAGAGCTTGTGCAACGGTTCTCAGCCATGTTCTTTACAGCTTCCCATTTCCTTGATTCACCCACTGGGAATAAAACTCCTTGTTTATTTCCTTGTTTCCATAATAACCAGCAAATGTCAAACGCGCTAATGGCCCCTGCTTACTATAGCTGTTCAAATGTCTCAGGTAGGCATATCCCACTGATTCAAACTCTCCCACTGGTCTCGTGTCTAGTCTTGTCGAATGAGCACCTTGTACATAAACCAAAGACACAGCTAGCAATTGAAGACGAAACAGTGTCAGTATCACTCTGAGTGCATATGACCCATACCATCAAAGGAACTAATAAACGGTAGAAAAGAATTACACTCCTCGTTTTGTTGGTAAAGGTTGATTAAGGCTCTACCTTACAACGTAGGTTGACTCTGGTGTGCACTTCTAGCAATCTCAAAAGATATAACTCAATGTTTTTGTGGCGAAGTTTTTAATAACATGACGCACTCATGGGATCATGTTAGACAGCTCATAACTAGACGAAACAAACCATTACTCAGAAGTACATTCATGGTTGTATGTACATGTAGTTGTATCTTATGCCGTTGTAATTGTAATAAAAATTTGAACTAAAACAATCTACTTTGACTGACTCCCACGTTGTATAATACAACCTTGGGCAGTCATGGTCTGGAACTATGCTTAGATCCAAAATGAAGAACACTAAAAACAAATGATAATGATGGCCTTAGTGCAAACAGGCGTCGCCTGTGATACCCACTTTAGAAAAAGAAGACGTGGAAAAGACATGGACATGACTGCCGCACTTAGACCAGAAACCATCACACATATATTACCTGTTTGACGCCTCACAAGGTCGAACCTAAGTAATTGGTTGCCACAGTGCTAGTATTGGTTCCGCGATGACGGCTATACGATTTGCTAGGTCAACAAGGGCACAACTGTCATTCCTATTGGCTCCATATTTCGACAACAATATCGCATAGTGTTTGCGTGCTACCTATAATTATACTAAGGTGTTTGTATTACTTAGGTTTACGAATTTGCAGACCAAGAATGTCTAATTATGGAATGAAAGTTCATTTTAAGAATGGCCACTTTTTATTCACTGTTTCTTATGGTACCTAGTTTTACTTCGAAGCTTGACAGGGCGATCGATATTGGAGGGCAAATAACGTTATTCAAAGAAACACTGAAGCTGCACGTTTCAGTTTTATTCACGTCCAAACACATACCGTTAAAAAGCCCAAATAAGCCACGTTGACCTTTGAAAAACATATGAGGTGCAGACATTGTTACCGGTATATAACTGTTGGGGTAAGAACTCATTGAAAATAGTTTAGCTAAGTTAAGCTTGAAACAGAGAGGCTCTTGATCGTTCAATACTTCTGTGTAGTACGTGAACAACGATGTGGAGGACCAAAAGCAACACTTGAACAGCACGAAACACCAGATTCATACAACTATATGCCACGACCCTACACACCGAACGTCAGCACTTAGCTCACAGCGCTAGTGATGTTTCACGTGAAATATACTTTCGTTTACAAAGCACACATTAGTAATGAAAATTACTCTCTCAAACAGTTGCACATGCGACCCTAACAACCAGCTTCACACTGAAGCACTTTCTTCATATGTTAATAAACCATGACAGTGATGGTAGTGAAATACTTGGTAACATGACCTTCAGGATGCCCCTCTGATTGTGACTACACATGATGATTCACAACCATCCATGAACCATAGTCGCAGCCAGATCTGTTCCCACGGGAATCAGTGAAGCTCGACGGACTTGATAAAATGTTGCTTAGAGAAAGACTGTCACGTTCCTGTCCCATGTCGAGCTTACGGAACATGATTACCGTCGACACGTTCGTCACAAGAGACCACTGCAGACATGCGAGCAAGTAGGTGCAAGTATTAAACAGACTAGAAAGGCCATGGAAATACGTATATAGAGCTTTCTAGATGTCTCGAGGGACGTTCTTCTTATTGGTGTTGAAGTAATGATTCTGGCATAATTGTTCTGTGTTTTCTGTGAACTGTTTAGTTTGCACCTCGATGACAATGGTTACGGTTTATGCGTTGTGTCATAGTGTTGCTCTTGTTACTTGTCTTGCTGGATTATTGTGTTGGGGATGATGTTACAACACGATGTTGTAACCGTTAAAGCCTCATAATACACAAATATTTGCAGCTTTAAGTAAATTTTATTTACCATGCTTCCTTGGTTGTGGGTGGTAGCAGTACTCAGCTTAGACAGTGACAGACCGTGATACTGTTGGAGACAATGGGAACTGGTGTCAAACAATGGTAAACATCGATATCTAGTGGTAAAATTTGGTCAAGTGGTAATTTGTGGAAGACAGCGGTAGGCAGTGACAAAAGGTTTTGTAAGTGCAAAATAGTTCCATTCAGTTGTAGACAACGGTAAATAGTGTTAGTGGTGCACACTTGCAGACCAGCTAAACAGGCCTAGATTGTCACAAAGAGTGACAGGTGAGATAGATAGCTATTGGCAATCATTGCTCCACAGTGGTTATCTTGTGTTAATAAGTCTTGCCACTAGTGCATTAATTATGGGCATTGAAATAGCTGTGTACATATCTGGAGATATCTGAAGGGTGAGGCATCATGTACATCACGTCCCATCCTTCTTGGATCCTTCTTTCAGATTACATCTGACTGGTTTTGCAAATGTTGTAGAAAATATAGACAATGTATACACCGAGAACGTAGTTAAGCATCCTTAACATTTCTCAGGATTGAACGAACCCCGATCTTAATTAACTCTTTGGAGCACAACTGGGACATGATTGGTCGTCGTGTACGAAAAAAGGATCTTCCTGTACATAACCTGGCCGAATTTGAAGAGGATGAGGAAGCTGGCAGAAGTATGATGAGGAGCTGGCTCTCTTAAGTCACATGGAAGGTATTGATTTGTATCGTGTAAGACACGCAAAATGACATTTGGAATGTTCATATTCACCCATAAATTCAACATTAAACATGCAAGGGCGATACATGTGCACACATGGTTTTCTATGAAAATCAGTGTGTTTTTAAATGAGCAATTATCATAAAATCAACATGGATTGTAATCCTGTTGCTATTTGTTATGAGTCAAAAGATCATAACGGCCAGAAAAACTTTCCCATTGTGGTCACCACAAGACGTTTTATGTGTGTGCTGAAAACCTGTCACTGCAAATATACTGGGAGTGCTTAATTAGCTTCTTTGTGAGTTTATATTGGACATTTCATGTTCTTCCCCCACAGACAGGAGATATCTAAAACAATAAGTCAGAGGATAACACATTCACGAAAACAACCCTAAAGTATCGCACAACGTATTCGCACACGTTTCAGGGACATCTGGCCTCGTCATTATACTTTTTTCTGACGATTCGTGAATGTGTTTTATAAATGTTTCTCTTAGTTTTTTTCTGTCAAACTGTTTTTGCTCAAATGTTAAATTCTTGTTATATTATTCCCGTAAGCTGTCTAAATGAATCCCATCTACCCAACGCTTTGGTTGAATCTCTATAATATTCTTGACATTCTTTACGTTATTTTTTTTATTTTGATTTAATGAAGCTTTCATTTTTCTATATATAGTACAATTAACTGAATCCTACCGTCCCTCCTCTCCTCCTGTTATTTTATCACTCCTGTTTTCATCTAGAGGATTTCCTATATAAGTTAACTTGTTCAAAGTCAAGTCGTGACCCGGATCACATGGTAGTCCAACACATGCTCTTGAAGATTAAGTTCTAAATCGACATTCGAAAAACATTTCCTTTTTATAAGTCTGTGTGTTCCACCAAACACATTATCAGTTGATCGCCATGAACAAATCTGTTCTAGATCGGGACTCGATATTCTCTTAGCGTTTCAGGTTTGTCACCTCAGTCGTTAACTGACAGATGGGCGTTGCACCACACTTTTGAATACTGTACTGTGAGCTAAATATGCACGAACGAAATCTGGAACATTTTTCCTTCCTGAAGCCCAGTAGGTAAAGGAATGTGCCATCGCATTTCTCCAATCTATTTATCTCTCTGAGATAATGAAAAATGACCAACTATTTTCCAGTACTGTAACTCCATTTGGATTTCGCCAGTTAGGAACCTGGTAAAGTGTGTGTATTACGAGTGAATCACTATATACGTGTTGCGACTAACTCGATGGAAGGTGTGACAAATTTTTGATATGAAGAAAATATTTGTGTCCATACTGCGCATCGCGGAGAAGTCATTGTGCGTGCTACATATGTAAATGGGTTTTCAATCGGTATATGCTCACATAAAAATGTAGACATTATCTTGTAAAGGTGATGTTTGCAATGAGGCAACCATTTTACTTTACAATTCCTTATTCCATGAACATTTTAGCACCCTTGTACGCTTGGTTTAATAATTAGCTTGGTTTCTACTACTGACAGCACTGAATACAGTATTTATAGTATACTATGTGCCTTTGCATCGATGTCAATTATACGGAATATGGTCATAACAGCGATGGAGTCGTGTTTAATTTGGCTCCTCCGTACATAGATTTTGTGCTTGCGGTCGTCGCGGGGAACGTTATTTTTAGCATGTATACTGGAAGAGGACAGGTTTGGTGGTGGAGGTGTAAGGATGTTGGTCACCATCTCCCATACCGGTAGAACAGACTCAGTACACGTCCAGAATGGGTACGTCACATGTCACCTAAATAAATTTCATCAGGAACACGTCTGTCCCATCATGTATCGAGCAAACGCCATTCTTCAATATGACAGCGCCCAACTTCACAAAGTAAGATTGACTACCCCATTGTGGAGGAACCACAACAGGTAAGTACTGCCAGGGCCCTCAGGATCTGCAGATCTTAACCCCAACAGGCGATCTTGATCAACGCCTGCGATCACGCCAGCAACAGCCACAGAACCGCAGCAGTTGGCACAAGCATCGGAGGATGAGTGGTTGAACATTGCCCAGGTTATAATTCGTAATCTGATTGCTTTCATGGGGCGACGATGCCAGGCAGTTCTGGACTCTCATGACGACCATAACCGATATTGAGAACAGATGATTGTTACCTTGACCTCGGTCAGTGATAATGACTTGTGTCATATTTTGACGATTTTTCCTGATCTGTGGAATATTAATATAATACACGATAGCTTTTATGCCAAGTTCACTTGTATTTATTTTATGTTGCGTGCCTTGCTAACCTCGCTATTAAAAGTATACACAAAGGTTATTTTTTCTAATTATATAGTATAAATAGTCACACAATGAGATACAGTCATTTAGACAAGAACTGTTCTTGTCACTGTAAAAGAAAACACATGCGATAAACCCTTTCCCCTACTTTTTAATCCGTTAACCTTGAAATCTAGCATTTATCAGTGACAGAATGTATTATCAAGTGTGCAGTTAATCCGGTTCATCTTACAGGGAAGCAGCTCTCGTGAATCGAGGAATGAACCTTAACGTGGACTACGTATGTGTGGTAAGCTCGAAATCTAGGCCAAACCAAATATAACACTAAACACGTGGGTAAAAAGTTGGCTCGTCATGCCGAAGACCCGGGTTCGATTCCCCATATGGATACAATGTGCGAAGGCCATTTTTGGGGGTGTTCCCTGTCGTGATATTGCTGGAATATTGCTAAAACCATACTCACTCACTGTCCGCCCATGGGTGTACATACACCACTAGGTTAAGTGTAACAGAAAGGTGAACATAAATGATAATGAATAACTCACTAAGGTCAGCTGCAGCAACTCAATGGGTCCCAGGGTCAGAATTGGTCCCAAACTATGCCTATTGTAGGATGCTTATAGCTTGTTCTTAAATCTATCACTGGTTTGTCTGATTGGTGAGAGAAAGGAGAATCACATCATGTGATAGCGCTGTGAAATTTTATTTCATTCTACCGTCTATATTTTCTCACCGAAAACAGTCACGCATTCGTAATTCGGACAGTAGATAGGATTACTACCAACAACCTTGATTATTATCTGATTATCATTACCCCGGTTAACCCAAGCTAGAAGTTAGGGACTAGAAGGTTAGTGGTTACATGACTTATTCCATCGGGTACCCATTCTCTGCTGGGTGAACAGAGGCTTAAATGTTGGACGTCTCGGTCATATGATACCATCTACTGATATCAAAATCTGTTTTTGCAGATGGATTTTCTCAATTCGAATTGAGACAACAACAACATTCTCAGTCAGGATTAGTTAATGCATTGAAGAAAAGATACTGAATCATTAAATATTCAAATTATCAATAGTATATTGTGATATAATGTAAATGTTGGTTCCATGAAGTAAGTTTTTATTCATCTTATATTTTATTTATATTAATGTGTTCAAATTACAGAATGTATTTCTGGAAACTAAACTTGGTACGCATGTATGTGACACAGGTACATGACCAGTTGCATTCGGGTGACTACCTCTCTATCCACAAGCCACCATCGGTTTGGTTTACGGGCTGCCCTTGCCACAAGGGTAATGAACGTCAGTGGTGTGTATTCGTGTAATATCCTGCAGTGATGCCGCTACTTCACAACCTCATACCACGTACTGCCATCCCCCATGTGCCCCACCAAATGGGCTAAATAGCCGGCATATTTACATCTGTAAAGCCGCCTCTATGACTCACGAACATCTTTAATTGTGAAAAATTGCTTGTAACGCGTCCCAGGACAAATCGCTTATCTAGAAAGGGAAAACTTGTCGTAAACGTTCAAGTCTCACTGGTCTTTAGCCGAATAGCGGTTCGCTCTTTGTTCTAGGCAACATGGCAGCCACGGGAATACACTTTCTTTGCCTTTTAGATAATATTTGCATCACAGCCCACGATTATATTAATGCTATTGATATCATTCAGGACACATATGTAAATTTGAAATTTTATGTCGTTTTTTAACTGTTTCTGTTATATGCATAATAAATGTGTGTTTAGAGAGTACTACTTTAATCGGCTATGGAACTCTCAAGGAGACTGTTTTCATGTTTGCTCTATAGCCTTCAAGAAATCCTTCATTGGAAGAAAATGGTTAACGAAGACATCGTGTTGTCAAAGTGTAACAGTATGACATGCACAAACGTTATTGCACCTACTGAGCTTGTGACACTGTATTCCTTCTACGTGCATTGGCTTCTGTGAATACCACTAATAAATAAAGATTCGTATGAAAGAACAAAACGGAGAAACTTAAATTCAGTCATACTGAATGTGAAAACACATGGTAAACTGATAATGTCAAGCAATGAATATGCACGAAGCAGAATGTAGTGTAAAACGTTTAAAAGCATATATCATATACCACCGAGTTATTAGAATGACTGTCAGATCACGGTCCTAGTTGTACATTGTGAAAGATTTATACAATAATACATCAAGACGTTTTACTCGACCGTTTTGACAAATATTTATGTTTAGTTAACAGAACAGAAGAACTACAACTCGCTTTGTTTAAACGAGTACGTGTCTACTTTATCCATGCAAATGTGATTAATGAAAATGAATGAAAGCGAGAAACCCATCCATGGTGAGTGAGTACGCTGAGTTTACGTCTCTCTAAGCCGTATTCCAGCTATATGGCGGCGGTCTGTATGTAATCGTGTCTGGACCGGAGAATAGTGACACACAGCATGGGCATTTATCCGGGCAACTGGGATACGATGACATGTGTCAACCAAGCCAGCGATCCTGACCACCCGATCCCGTTATTTGCCTCTGAAGATTACTGAAGATCAATTCTAACCCAGATTTTCACGGGTCCCTTTAATTAACATTCAAGAATAATAACTGTTACATATTTTAGCATATGTTGCTCATTGCACGATTCCTGCTTTCAAAGGCATGGCAACTGTTCATTTGAAAGATACACTGGAGCATATGTTGCAGGTCAAAAACGGATCTGTCGGATATAGTTTTGTCACTGATGAGACAAATGGAATTGCAAACTATTTTCACACACAGACACATATACTGCAATTACATGAAAAGAGAGATAATTTAAGTGGAAGAATATCTCTTAATTGCAGTCCTAGATTGATAATGCAAGGTTTGTTTTGTAAAAGGTCATATCTTAAGTAGATAAGAGCCGTAATGGACTTCTACTATATGTTGTATAAGCGGTATAGTATTTTATTGTGTCTGGAATATCGTGAGAGACCTATCGACTGTAGTCATGAATTAGTATGGCCAGTCTGAAAATAAATAAGAGTTGGTAGCAGAGGAAAGACAACGTAACAACACGGAGTCTTTCTTTTAGTGTAGACAATGCTGTTCCCGCTTTCTCCTGGATCACGACTTACGGTGCAGTGTGGGAGACACGGATCTATTGATTTGAAGAACGGCATCAGATCAGCCAGTCATTAACGTTGAAAACAGATTGTGCTCACCATACGTATCTGATGGAGAAGTTGGGGGGTTATAGCCAGATCTGATATTATTTCCAACGGGTTGTGTCCCCAGTGGTTATATTACCATTGTGGAGTTTATATATTTGTGGATATCTTGGTTTGTCTGGGTAACATTATGTTGATCGACGATAGAAACGAAGCAGTTTTAGGTAACATTTCCACGTGTCTTGACACTAGATTTGCGTTTCTCAATGGATACAGTTTGGACACTATTGGGAGTGATGGGATAGCATAGTGGTTAACGCGTTCGCTCGTCACTCTCAAGACCCGAGTTCGATTCTACCATGTGTGAAGCATATTCCTGACGGCCCCGTGGGGGATAATGCTGGGAATACTGCTAATAGCGGTGTAAAAAAACTCACACTTTAGGTCACTATAGGTCCAGATCTATGTGTCCCATTACAGATCCTAACTAAATTGAACACACCCACACTTTACTAGTTTTCCCTGAAGAGTTTCAGTCACGGCAGAAAACACCCTTTACAACCATTTGACGATAGACGATAACCGCATGTCGAACTAAAGCGTGTGTGCGTAAGTGTGTGCGTGTGTGCGTGCGTGCATGTGTGTGTGCGTGTGTGTGTCTGTTTGAGACAGATTTAGTTGTAACGAATCAAACACAAGTGCATATATCTTGAATGCTAATTTGCAAGTAACATATATCGCTAACACCTACGAACACTGTCCAGGAGATTTCCCAAGGGTTTCCGTCACTACAAATACTTGGTTTGCGAAATTGCTCATAACACCATGCACTGTACTGTATATATCACACAACAAAGGACGTAACATGTTTTTAAGTGATAGACATTAACACGTGGGTATTTTCACTTGTAAAATCTTGTAAGTAGATATGCCTCCAATATGCGATTTGAGTAGACCGAGTCAATGCAGCACTAACTAATGTATGAATGCCCCTAAACACAATCACCTTCGAGGCACCACTGAGAACAGAAAGAAAGCTCAACGGGTATACCAAGGGATTCGTTCTCTGTGTTTCGCACCTTTCATACCAGTAATTACTTTAACTCGGGATAGCAGATTAAAGTTACACTCTGTCTCATCAATTAATCACTAGTCAGTTAAATGAGAATCAATAATTGAAGATCCTCTGCATACACCAGCCAAAATAACCCACATTTAGATAATTTAGAGGGAATGACATCAAGGCAGTTTTTTCTCTTCACAGAATTATTGCATTTTCACGCATTAAACTGGGCAAGCCTTGGCAGTAGATTTTGTAATTAAATACTCTTTCCTCTAGCGTTAAAGTTAAACCAGATTGTATCTTAACTTTAATCAAAAATGGTAATTATTGTATAACCCTGGCTTGCCATGTTTCCTTCGATGCACTACATAACGTACATTATATGACTATTGATGGGGAATTCTTGGGAAGTTCTTGAATCGGTTCCGGACGCTACTATACGTCAAAATCGGTGATACTCTGGGCACTTACAACAGATGTTAGTCTGTGTGGTCTATTGGGATGTAACAGCACTAAAACCGCTTTGTGAAAATGAAAAAACATGTCTGTAAAATGAAATTCTTAATGCTATTTGTGTTCGTAAGGAACCCCTTGCTGCGGTGTCTTTACATAACCACAACCTTTGTCTTGTTGCTTCCTAAGAGATTGAATGTCGGTACACACCTGCATAAGCAGTTGATATGGTCGACCCGTAGATTTTCTGTGCCTAAAAGCGTTGATGCAGAGTTATCTCCATTGCGTGGAAGGATCTGCAGGTTTTCATCCTCATGTCAGATTTCCTCCGAATATGGTAGCTGTTCTATCAGTTTTATACCCGGCGTGTGCGTGTGCGTGTGTGCGCGCGTGTGTGTGCGTGCGAAAGGGGTAGACGCAATGGCCATGATGAACTTCCATCTCTTTGGGATTTCCTCCCAAATTGTAGCAACCGCCTATGAAATAAATTAAATGCTGATCAAAGCGACGTAAAACCCCAGGCATCTTCCCACTCAGCTATACTTCCCTTGGAGATTACATTATCTGGGGTGAAAACGAAACTTCTCTCCCTGAGTATTTAAAGTGGCCAATCATACTTTCCAGCGTTAATCTGCCCGGTCCAATGTAAAACATTGATTTCCTGCTTGAAAGCGTTTGGACATGTTATTACTGCTTGTGGGTTCTATTCAAAGTCTTCCCTTTCATCTCAAGGACTATACCAAATCAGTAGTATTCAAAAACTAAGGCACTGAGTGCATTCGATAATTTAATATGTACACTGAGTGCTTTCACTTTCCTATCGGGTACCCACTGAGACAATATCCTATTTCAAATGATGTTGGAGATAATAATAATAATGATAATAAAGAAAAGATGGTGAAAATGAGATTTAAAAATATAACAAATGATTATGTAGTGCATTTTGACATATTAATTACATTTGCTCGTTTAATATAATGTTAATGACGCACAGACATATATAATTCGACGTTTAGGAAAGTCATGAGGTTTATCGTAATATAAGAATTACGTTTCTCGCCAACTGAGGATCTTAAGCAGGATCCCCTATTATTAATCATAAAATTTGCAAATTTGTATATTCATGATAAACACGGGCCGCTTTGGTCTTTCTGTCAGCATTGAATCAAAGCGAAAGTAAGAATAACTGTGTTCAAAGATGCAAGAAACCTAGCAGAATAAGTAAAATACTGTTGATAATTGATCATATACAGAAGTAACAACGACGAACCACAGACACATCATGTTTGCTGCACGGAAATAAACCTGCCATGTTAGATCCAAAGAAACTGTTTATACCAAACATGTATCGCATAAATTTCAACTGAGAACATTTGGCATTTTTTGACGACAATTAATTCCTTCAAGAAGATGAAACGTCCTTCAGGAGGACAATCCAACATGTAAGCCTGTCAACGGGGCTTTCCGAAGCCATTGCCATCAATCAGATATAATGCGCTTTTTAGACAGTCGGGTTATTAGACAAATCTAGGGCTACAGTGCTTTCTGAACTCCGCGTACAACCTTTGATGTGAGAAGTGATGGTGGAGAAGAAAGAGAACGGGAAATGTTAAGGAAGATGTTCTAACATCTAACGTTTTGTAAGTAATTAGATTCCTTATAATGAATGACGGCATGTCATGTCGTAAATGAGATTTTTTAATAGCAGTGAATGTGTAATTCAATAATAAAACGTACAAAAAATATTCATTCATAATCATCAGTGTATTTATTGGGACTGCATTAACGTGTGCAACGAATGTCAGCAGTTATTTGAGGCTCTCGTAAAATACCTAGTGAGGTCACACTGTGATTGGCAAATGTCATCACACGAATGTCTCATATTTTCAACGTTTTTTTAATACTATGGTCGGTTACGATTCCTGCTATCTAAAATAATTTTTTTAAATAAAGACACATTTACTTTGAAACTTCAATACAGGTTTATGTTTCTAATATTTGTTATACATGATTCGTTTTATTCACTGATATCATATGCACAAGTAGTCAGATAAATCGTATAATGTCCTATCAATAAGCTAATTCTTCAATATGAATTATACATATGTTATTGTGCAGGAATACTAAAAGAAATAATTATAGTTATAACATTTCATGTGGAACAACGTCCAGACATGTCTCTGTGAAATATAAAATTGTACAAGTGAAATTGCCAAACCAATTAAAGCACAATTCGCACAGCTCTAATGACAGAAAAAATGTGTTCACAAAGACACTTAGAGCGGAAGTAAATTGACAGAGAGCATCTTCAGAATCATTTGCGATTTGGCTTCGCCCATTTCCTTCTGTGAGCGTCCAAGGAGTGTTAATGACCTCACGGCCGGATTCCCCTGGCCTTGTTAAAACTTTGTCTTGAAAATCCAACCTAGAGGCGGATTTTCTACTTAAATCCCTTCCTTCCCTTTCCGTTTTTTTGCGTGTGAATATGACAGTAATCCCCTCTGACATGTCCTTTCAGGAGTGCAGTCTCTATGTTAATTCCCAGACAGTTACGAACCTTGAATTTTAATCACATGTCGAGATGCTACTTGTGAACACTGATAGTTGACTCTATCCAATCAACGTGATTTTTCACATTGGCGGACAAGTTGTAATCCTTCAATTTCATTAAAGAAATGACAAGAACTCAGTCTCACACGTTATAGGTCCAGCAGAATAATGTAATCAACTGTCGAGAATAGAAAGAGTTGATTGTTTTGTGTTCTACCTGGGGGAGAACTAAAATAGCATGGACTGTGTATTTTGATATTTTCCCACATGAGAAATCATGCTTCATCTGGCTTGTAAAATGTGACTGCGTTGTTACCATGGTAACTCCATTGTTCATAATCCTGTCAGCTTCACTTTTCATGTGAATGAGTCATTAAAACATATTTGAAGTAGGGTTCAACCAAATGCGTTGTTGTCGCTAGTATCTACTGAGATTTATCTTGGGCTTGCATGATTGGGATGGGGAGGGGATCGGATGGTAACTAATGGCTAATACGTAAGCGCTGATGACATACTTGACGACGTCATCTCTCATTATATTCCATGGCTTGGAGAGATACGTGTGCTGGTCTCCTGTGAAAGGTGGAAGGTATGAATGTGGTGGTGTATCAGCTGTATATTTGTAAGAGACTACGTCGTGCATTTGACACTGTGACAACAATTAGGGACCGACCATAATTGCAGTTGTTGTCTGTGCGTGTGTAGTAGAGTAGGGGGAGGGTTATAGTTTTGTAGGTGACACGCAGGAGGGTCAGTTACTGTGTACGTAAATGTAAGGGGATTTATTCTCATTGTACATTCTTCTCTCTACAATCATCATCACCAACACCCATCCCCACCCCATCCCCAAGCCATAAATGAATAACAAGTGATTCTTAGTGAGTACCAGAAAAAATACGGGTTGCTGAAGACCAGCGTTATCAATGACACAGGTGATGCAAAATCAAGTCGAACAAAACTCAAGTCTTCCCCTTGCAATGACGTTATATATCTGTGTAAAACGATGACGTTTTCTCTTCATTACTAGTATGATAGTTATACACAATATATATCTTGATGTTATCTCTTAGTAACCAATAACATAAATATGTAAATACAAATGGACATACATGATGCTATGAGAGTTGGATATACGGCATGTGTTTTACCCCTGGTCACATCTAATTACCCTTTTATCATTGTACTGTTCCTGAAACGCATAGAATTAAAAGACCACAGCGTTTGTAGCAGGAAGGTAAAGATCTAAATAATACTGTATATATATTCATAATTCTAAGACATCACCATATACTGCTGAGGACGACATCACTTATATACGACACGTGAACATGTCTAGTATCCCTGTCTTAAGATCACCAACTAATTATGGAACAGACTGTTTGCTCAGTCCATAAAGTAAGTACTCCAAACACACTGTCTCACACAACTGACAACAGCCATTTACCATGACATATTGGGTCTGTGTCCTCCCTAACAGGGGGAAACAAGGATGAGTGAGCATAGATCAACAAAAGGGTGATCAATGGATGATAGCAAAGGTCAATACCTTACAGTTGTACAATTACGTGCATTTAGTCGTGACAACCATTCAGTGGTGAAGTGGTTGTCTTGTCACACCGTGTCACGCAGTGATACTCATCTAACACCGTCTTCACTTATTGCCTACCTCCCATACAGATAGAGGAGGTGGAGTAGCCTAGTGGTTAAAGCGTTCGCTCGTCACACGGAAGACACGGATTCCATTACCCCCAAATTGGGAACAAAAAATGAGGCCCATTTCTGGTGTACCCCGTCTGGATATTGCTGGATTATTGCTTAAAGTGGCGTAAAGCCATACTTAGTCTACCGGGAGAAATAAACAGTGGCTTGCCTTTTGCCCTGCCCCCATAGCGTCTCAGCAAAATCAGACGTACTGGCATAACCATAATATCAGAACCACTTGTCTATAATATCAAACTGGACATTAAACGCACATGTTCATCTTACTGGTCCGCCTGGAAAGTAACCATATCACTAAAGATTCGAACCCTATTACCCAATATTGGGGCAACTTAAGTTGCAGCAATAAGGAACCCAATACCATGTTTTATAACAATCACACGTCAACGATCTTGATAAATTTACCTTCACTTCTAGCTAGTACACAACCAGGCAGGCAAGCAGGTGAAAAGTAGCGTAATTAAAGAGATTGATCATTCCATAAAACCGTCCCAATGACCGTACTCCTCGCGATCCCAATATGGAAACATTCGTGCCAAGAAAACATCCCTGGTACCAGACCTTACCGAAATTGGAGGAAACCTTTAGTCGAAATCTTTAGTGCCTTTTACGTTGATGGGCCACGTGTTTATTATGAGGAAATGATGCCGTATTACGACAGGGCTCCTTTAGAAATTGACAGTGAACTTTGGAAGCAAGATTGGAGAGCTAGACGACATAGCAAGACGGATATAAAAGTGCCAGTGAGGAATAAGGACCGTCAGGCAGTCGCGGATCACTCAGCTGAGTCTCAGTACGTCTTAAATTATGTAATAAGCTCTGGAACATTGATTTTCCAGAAAAAAACTTTCACAAGTGTTGAGGACTTGTATCCCATAAGGGTCAAGTGGCGTGTTCAGACATTGACGTGTCTGACCCAAGAAAATGCATTGTAATAATTCAGAAATAAATACGTGGGGTCAAAAATATAAATACTACCATTTTATCTAACATGGTCTATTCTGTTATTACCCATCTGGTGAGGCATATCCCGTGCCACATATATCATGTTGTACGTTTGTGACTTTATTAAACGATTGAACCTGAAGCCAATAAACACGGCCGCCACACTTGTTTACAGGACAAATGTACATGACTAAATGGATAATATAGAAATTATTACACTTGAACACGTGTGTCAAATGACTTCAAGATAATGTAATACAAATATCCACACTCTCTTCGTATTAGTCGTATGACACACGCGCTGTTGCAATATTCTCTATTGATACGATTTGTATGTCTTTTCAATTTAGAATAAAACGGAATCAAAATATAACGATTTGTTTCTTTATTGTATTGTAAGTTTTTAGAAGTCATTGATGTAAAATATACATTCAAAACATATCTATAATATAATGCTCTCATTTATTGCTGATAAATTCTCCGCTACCAAATATTCATTGAATTCGAATTCTAACCCAAAGTTCATCTTGGTACGCTATTACTCTGATCAGAGGAACTGTCTTCTGTTCTGAAAGAGTAGCATTTAAATCAATTCTGTTGAAAGATTTAACTGACTTCAATGCTAATACTAGCGTTAGGGCCTGGGCAGCCATGACTCACGGTATCTTCAATGAATGGGTCCGGGACAGGGAACATGCGTCAAGTGAAATACGAGCTGGTAGTGTTTTTCTGAGATGAATGTTTCGCCGGAGTAAATGTATCGCCCTAGTAAATGTATTGGGATGTATCATTTCGTGAAAAACTCGAGTCACCTGACGCAAGACAAATAAAACTACAGTAGGCGATTTGATCACGTCAACATTGTTAATCTTCTTCTTTATTTAGTTACGCTTTTAAAGTGGTATTTAAACAAAAAGAATCTTCCGGTGCAATGGTAAACCAGACCATTAGTTTGCTGGAAGTTTCATTGCCTGAAGGAATTAATTTGTAAGTCTGAGCATGTTTCTGTCATAAAGCGTACTTGTGTAGGGTTTTATAGGCAGGAGTACAATGGTATCGTGTGTCGCTATATATCTGGAAATGAAAATTATACACACAATATTTCAATTTGAACATATTTTACTGCATTCCCCTATCAGTAACTCGTAACCAAATGTGAACTTTGAGTACAGACTGTAAATCGGAAACATAAACTGGCACGGTAAACAAGAAAATAATCAAAGTTAATTTTGTTTTCAGAGTGGAATCGGTTGTCGACATTCACCTAGGACTAAATTACAGCATTATTGTTTGGGATGTAAGTGATAGCATTGGCTACTGACATGTAGATTGTAGATATATATTGCAATTCTTGCAGCCGCGTGGAGATTAAAAACAAGCCACTAATCTAACTAACAGAATAATCCAACAATATTACGACAGGGGACACCAGAAATGGGCTTCAGACAGTGTACAACAGTGTACTCATGTCGGGAATCGAACTCAGACCTTTGGAATAACTGGCGAACCCTTTAACCGCAAGGCTATCTATCCCTTCTGCCTCCGTTTGCCCAAGCACGTAGTAACATTCATACAAGTACGGATGGGTGGGTGGGTGTTTGGGTGGTTGGGTGATAGGGTGGAGTGTGCACTTTTGTTTGTCTACACCCAGAGTTAGTTGGCAAGTGATTTTAGCGTCTCTTTGATAAATATTTCAGTTTTGTCAGATTGATGTTGGAGATAAGCACTTCAGATACGGGCGTATCACTCTGTGCTGCGATCTCTCATTAAGGGAAGACCTGACACTTCGATTAGAAGTCATGTCTGCTGAACTTTACAAGATGTTCTTTATTTGGGCTAACACGCATTACACACAAGCAAATTGTAATCCTGTATCTAGAAATCGAATGAACTTGGAGAATTTCGGATGCAAAACATAAAAGTGTATCGTGTCAGAATTGTGGAGAATTCTGTACGCCAAGACATCTAAAACGGCATGGAATCGGTCTGCATGTGTTCAGTAGTAAAATTCACTTACTGACATCGGAAGTTGCGAATTTTCTTTGTTATGTCATAAATTTTCAGTGGAGAATGTTTCTTTTGATTATGTTCAAGCGCTGACGTTTACAATTTCATTCAGCTGGGTCGACGCTTCAACTGTGGTGTCAGTAGGATTATGCCATCATCATGCTATCAGTTACTCTGCTTTCACATTGCTTCTCTCACGTAATCCCTTTTGTTATTGTCATATTTCAGCACATTCATCCTGTTTAGTGACATAGGAGCATTTTTGGATACAGACTCAATTTACTTAGTCAGATTTCCCGATATATGTGCACGTAATATGTTATAAACGCCCTCACGGACAATAATGAAGATGTTATCCACCAAGTTTCATGTCTCACGTGTAACATGGTAAATGTTAATTGAAGTAATACATCGTTGTAATGGGTGTATTTCAACTGCGTTACAGTTTACTGTGTTACATGAACACACACACACTCACATTACAGTTGGAGTCAGACAACGAACAAAAGCGAATACTGCGCATCATCTGCTGCTTGGGATTAATGGTATAAATATTGCCTTGGTCGTGACCTGCATCAACTTCATCCGCCAATGCAAACTTTTTAAGGCCCCTAAAAGGATTCTATCTTCAAAAGAGGAACTCTTGCAAGGTTTCCATCGCAGACTTTTTAGCAACAGATTATTTATGGACATTTTAAGCTTTCCGAGAATATCAAATTATGCTTGAAGAACCGTTTTTGTCGTGATGCGCTGTCGATACCACATTTCTACGTTAACCAGGAGATACAGAAATATGTTATTTTTCGATATCTGTTGAGAGGTTATACATTGCATTAATGAAAGAGAGTGTGCCAATACCCTTCTCATTCAGTATAGTTGAAATAACGTTTCCTTAGCTACCGCGGATCTAAATAGCGAGTTTGATTAGCATGCAGAGATGGCGAAAAACGTTATTCAAACCTTTCCTGACACTAACATATTCCATGACCTTGTGACGCAATTTTGCATCGCAGTTTGTAATTAAACTATGATAGAAAGCCATCGACGTATCGAGGTACCAGAAAAAAACGTAGCTCTTCCTGCAGTGTTACAGTCTCGTGGTAAGTAGTGAGTGTTGTCAGCGATATTCCAGCACTATAACTGATCCTATGTAACCTCAGTCCAAACAAGTGAGTGATATGATGAGCAACATCCTCTCCTTTGGGAAACATGCCTGCCAGTTCAGAGAGGGGCTCGGCTAGGGTGTTCGATTCCCATGGACACAATACGTGAAGCCCATGTCTAGTGTCATGATTTAGCTGGAATATTACTAAAAGCAGCGTAGAACTAAACTCACTCAGTCATTCACGCAACAATGATATTCTACCCATATTCGTCACATGTTATGAAACGCATTAGTGGACTGGGGCAATTTCTGTACTGTCAACAGGAATCTTTCAGAATATATCGCTACAGTGTACTTTAATTCAACCAAATAGACAAACTGACTCAGCAGTCATCAACATCTCCAACTTTGCTATCTCGTTTGCACAATACAAAGGTGATGTCCAGGCCGGTTCCACCATTTTAAGTTGATGATCTTCGAGCTCTGTCGTCTCTTGCCATACGGGTACATAGGCGTTAACAGAAACAGACATGGAAACACAAGAGAGGATTGGAAACGCAGTATACACAATAGATTCTTTCGCGGCATTGTGATATAGTCTTCTGTTGCCCAAAGCATTGAACAATATTAGTTATAAATCTTTTCATATACATGAAAAAGTGAGTATGAATAATATGTTGATGTATGTGTACGTGTAACTGTAATATCATCCTCGTTTGCCCTGCTTCGTTTGGAAGCATGTACACTCATGCCCCTTGATATAGCCGTACGTCTCAAGTATCACCAGACTGGAGCGTGGGAAGGTGAGCGTGGCGTAGTTCATTTCCTCACATCAGCTCTTCATCGAATGGATCGCTATCACGACTATGGCCCATACGGAAATTATTTTCCTAATCAAACTGACATCCCACTGAAGGGAATCACTATATATGCCTCAAGTATATTTGTGGAAAACCACTCGCCCTAATGGGATTGGCACTGAGAAAGAAAACAAAGGGCAGTTTGCTAGAAATATGAATATAGTATGCCAGAGCGATGGCTGAAAAACGATGTCTTATAACAGAATTCCTGGTTTCATCTCTGTTTGATACAAAGTCGTAAACATATGCTGGTGATGCCGTCGGAATCCTGCAAGCGAAACAGTTGTTTTTTCTTAGACTGAACTCATGACAGGAAGGGGCTGAGTGTATCGAGCCATGGTCTGGATAATGTTAGTGGAAAGGTGTCTTGTCTCCTTAAGCTGACTGAACATATCCGAAGGAAGTAAGTTACAGTACTTTGTTTTAACAGTATCTTAGGTATATCACGGCCTTACAGCTATCTGTGTGGGTTATCTTACGCCACGTATAGCAATTTTGTACGACAGGGAACACCAGAATTGGGCTTCAGTCATTGTACCCTTGTGGGGAATCAAACCCGGATCATTGACGTGACGTGCGAACGCTGTCACCACAAGGCTACCGCAGAATCCGTTTATGCATGTGTAAACCCTAAGTGAAGAAGGTCTTACATGAATACCCCTTTCGTGAAACCTACCAGGATAGGCTCGGCAGACCCAAGAACATAACTACATCCACGATATAGTCAGTTTCCCTGAAATCACAAAGTATGTTATTTCTTCGGTAAAGAGACCATTACATGGGCTCTTGGCCTTTATACTGAATACAGAAGATACTCGGGCATTTTACTTCGATGCAGTACCTCTCTACTTGCAGATTTGTGGACATCTTCACATGAGGCCGTGTTATATAACCCGATCAAACGTTGACCTCCAAATATAGCGATCTGTAGCGATGACCGTATCGTTTTACACCACGGTTGCCGTAGTCAAAAGCCAATAATAGCCGCAATGGCATTAAACAGTAAATATTACTGTCAACTCTCTATCCAACAGAAAACTTACTTCAACTCTGATTGGAGTTTATCATGGCATGGTTCCAGAATATGAACAAAATACAACTGTTTTCATTTCCACTGAAACCAAAATGGCATCATCCATCGAAGGTTACGTCAGCATGGGGTATTGAAAACCTACACAACTGGTCTGGGTTCTCGTGACCGTGGTTTATTGTACCTATGAAGGAGTTATAAAGTTGTTTCTATGCTGCTCGGGAAGGAATGTTGTCATTATACACCAGTGTCAAATAACCATATCACCGCATGCAAATATTCCATGGAAATTAACAGGACGTTCTGAAATGTCAAGATCTTTTTTGTGCCATGTTTAATCCACCCAACAGTCCGAGGAAGTCAGTGAATGCAGATACAAACTAGTCATCAATATTCTATCTGTAAGACCCTGAACTGTGCTGTATCTATTTCAGTCCAAGCACAACACTGTTTCACCCAGCTCAGTGTAAATTGTTGTCATTGCAACGAAGCACATTTTGAGTGAAGGCGCAGTGCACGTATTGTAAACAAGGTCGATAGTAGTGGTTATTTACTTGGACTGGAGACCAATAGGATTTCTCTTCTTTTCAAAACGATTCCGCTATACACCAAAGGCGTAGGATTAGGTTCATAACAATGTCCATATGTAAATTCCATTTTGGAAATATGCTGGCTGTTGAAACTTGATAGCAGTCAGTATTTCCTACGGCGACCTGCCTTCTATTCTATTGATGTACGACGTTTTCATGTTTCGTGTTTGTGACATCATACATCACCTCCGTTGTGAGTTTTTTAAGCAGTCTTTAAGCGTAATGCTGTTGTTTTAGCGGAGCGGTTAAGTGTCAACAAAGGGCTCGGCTGTGAACTTCGAGTTAATAGCATGACACGAGGACCAATAATAGATTTGTATATGGTGATGAGTTTGGGTTATAGTTCTGAGCAGCAAAATGGCTCTCAGTTTAGGCCTACCTGCATCTTGGAAGAGGAAAGTTGCGGGTATGGTTATAGATTTTGTACAGGACATAGGACATGCAGGGGAGGTCACATCCTTTGTACATAAATGTAAAGGGGTTTATTCACACTGTGCATGCTTTTCCCTTTTCGTCATCACCCAAAACCCCACCCCCAGCCTAATATTAATAAAAAATGTGATTCTTAGCCAGAATACGATATGTTGAAAACCAGCGTTATCAATGACACAAGTGGTTCAAAATCAAGTCGATCAAAAAGTCAAGTTTTAGATAAGTTATAATTTAGACAAGTTATAACCTTGCGATGACGTTGCATATTTGTGTAAAACGATGACAGTTTCCGTTCGTAACACAATATATAAGCAAATGTACTTATAAGGTAAATAAAGAGAAAGTATGATCATTCTTCTGTAACACTATAGATACTTTGGAAGGATAATTTCAAATCGTGTAAACTGATAGAAGTCAATACGAAAAACAAGCATGACCCTTACTCCTATTCAACAGTTGCATTTATATAGAAAACAAACTTTCTCCACTGTTGTTGAAAATGTTTGAGTCTCAAAAGGAAATTATCGTTTCCTATTTCTCACATATCTGGTGGTGATACTAGTGGCAAACGAATCAGCAATTTCACACAAACATTTACAAAAGTGTATAGGGAATTGAAAAAATGAGCTTTTTTAGTTAGCTGGTATATGTGAACTTTGTACTGTTTATGTGTGAATATGAATGTGTGATATGAATATCTGATGATATTCACTAAAACTCATGCTACAGTTTATTAAAGTAGGTTGGATTACATTGGTCTCATATATTATAAAACTACTATACATTACTAATGTGCCTTTTGTTTGTGGAAATCAGGACATGGAGGATGAGAATCTGTGTATCCATGAATTCAGTCAGTACGAATTCAAGATTATTTTGTCCAAGAGTAGTATTATATGATCCAATATCACTCAAACTGAGATGTTTGTGGACCAAAAAACAAAACAGTTTGCTTTCATCCAGCAACAATATCCCTTTGCAGTTAAAACATTGTTGGCAACATTTTTAAGAATAGATGAAAAACGGAGAATGAATAATGAAGGAAAGATTTGTTAGAAATTTTGAGATTTGGTCGATTTCGTCTTAATAGTGCCATTGAAAAATGAATATTATGTTATACTTGAATGCCCTTGGCTGTTTATCATGATTTTGGATAAAAATATGTTCCATATATACACTTTAAACCAAAGGCAGTCTTGTTCCTAATATTCAAAGGTCTTAATTGAATTTTAAAATGAGGTAAACCATCTTTCTATATATTTCTTTGTACACTTCTCTTAAAACACGACCAACAAGTTGTATGTAACTAATGCACAAAAGACATGCAGACACACAGAATGAGTGGGTGAGTGTGTCGTTTTTCGCTGCTTATATCAATATTCCAGCAACATCTAGACTAACGGCACAGGAATGGATTCACACATTACGTCCAAGAGGGAATCGGCGTGTCGATAGAATACTTAATTCATCAGGCTACCCCATCGCCTCTCATTACAAACAGAAGTAAATATGACGACCATCGTGGATTCTGTATAGAGTTGTTGAAGTACGTAGCACTTTATGGTTATTTTAAAGAAAAGCACCGTATGTTATGAGTTCTGTTATTTCAATGACAATAACATCTGAAAATTGTTATTTTTGTGCATTTTAAGATTCTCTTACTGGAGCATTAAGGTGATAAATCATACGAAAGGACCAATAATTGAAAAACTAGCCCTAACTCCTAAAAATGTCTAAGAACATGGATAATTTTGGCGGCCATATTGCTACTGAATTTTATGCTATTAACTCAGATTCAACATTTAGTCAGTAAATCACATCGCTATTTTAGAGGAACGGTTAAGTAGTTCAGATGAAAAAAAAAACACTTCCAAAAGAAACTTTACAAGAGAATGAAATCGATCTAGAATAAAACCTACGAAAGACCGGTGTATGAAATAACGTTTTATGGGAAGATGAACATTTCAAGGTAACGTTCACAGAAAATGTCAATCATAGTATGTGATATTACTGTCACAACAGTTCGCATCAAAATGGGGTTGTAAACGTCAATGTTCAAAAACAGCCCACGACTTGAAACACATTGAAAGTCTTTCAAGCTCAATGGCATGGAACATAAGAAGCGTTTGTGACCTCCTCTTGCCTCGATGCATGCCAAAACTCTCGACGCACTGAAAAAGTCAGTCGTCTGATGACGTCACGTGGAATACGTAGCCATTCTTCCTGTAGGGCCTGGATGAGATCTTGTCGGCTGGTGGGTGGGGTCGCTGTCGAACGCGGTGATCCATGACATCCAAGAGTGAACGTGCAGGCCACGACAAAACGTTTACGTTGACTGCTGCAAGGAATGTTTGGACGATTTTGGCAACATGGGATCTAGAGTTGTTATGCTGATAAAGGACACCCTGTGGCTGTTGCTGAATGACTGGAAGTACAGTTGGACGGAGGATCTGGTAAATGTACCGCTGGGCCCTCAAGTTCCCGTTCATGATAACCAATGGTGACCTCTCTTTTCCCAGGATCCCTCCCCAAACCATGACACCATCTTCACCATAAGGAACCACCTCCTGAACACAACAAGATGCTGTTCCTTCACCTCTTCTGCGATAAAACACGTCGCCGCCCATCAGCCCTGAACATGCAGAAACGGCTTTCGTCAGTAAGATGATCCTCTGCCAGTCGCGTCGCTGCCGACGTCGAACACGTCGGGCCCATCTGTCTGTGAAGACGATGTTGTGCCGTCAGAAGCTTTCCGCGGTATGGTCTGTATGCTCTCTTTCCTTGGCTTCTGCATCGTTTGGTAACTGTTTTTCGACTGACCTCGTGACCCAGGGCATGATGACGTAACTCCCAGGAAGCGATTTCGAAGGTGCAAAATGTGCAGTTACTGGTCTTCATCGGGTGTTGTCGACCTCGGTCTTCTTGTTCTTGGTCGGTCGGATACCTGCCCCGTGTGTCCGTAACGTTGCATTAAGGTGGTGACTGCAACACTGGAACAACCAAACGTTCTTGCAACGAGGGCATGAGTGGCTCCCATCTGTATCATCCCCAGGCCTCGCTCGCGTTGTTCTGCTGTCAGACGTGGCATGTCTACGGTGTTTTTAACAGGCAGGCTAATCATACTCAGCATACAATATTCTCGCGTTTGGGCAATGTTTTTCGCAATAATTTTGGTTTGGACGTTTTTCAAATTCACAGTTTTCGCGTTTGCAAATTGTAAGGTTTGTTACGAGTTGTTACGAGTGTGTATTTTCTGTATATCTTGTTATTAATTAAGTAATAATTATTATTGGGTCACAACGTTTAGTGTTTTGAATAATAATTATGATGGGTCACATTTCGTATAAAAGATGGTCAGCATTTTTAAGATTAAGGTAGCTGGCTGTCCGGAAATTATCTGCCCTTGGATTTCTATATGTTTACTTCCGGGAGGTTGTTCTCAATATATATATATATATACGACCATCGCCAACACCGTAGAGAGATCAAGAACAACCTCTAATGGTTAGTTGCCTTGTTGAGAGGGGGACACACATTCATATACTCTGGAGTATCATCGTCAATCACTACCAACGCTTCATCTTCATAGCCGCCGTCATGAAGACCTCTCGCTGTGTTACATTCTGCAATAAGTGTTTCTCTCTCTCTCGCACTGAGACTTTGGTGAGTTTGCTATATTATATTTCGTGACCCATTACCTTAGATTTTGTCTCACTTGCATTGTATTTGAAATTGTATTGTAAAATTGACATGTGACTTTCTATACCTTGCTCTCGTTGCATAGTGCAGAATTTGAATGTTTATTGACTTGTTGTTGTTCTATTCTGGTTCACAGGGGTTTCTTACATCGTTTGTCACGGCAAATTTTTAAGCGTATTAGGTTTCCTTTGGACGTGAGTTTATAATAACGTTAAAGCTAACGTTTGACTTTTCTGGTCATTATTAAGTGCAGGAGCCCCCTATGTGTTCAGCTGTGCTCCATTGTCAGGTGGTTAATTGAGGCTCTCAGTCTTCTTCAGATGGAAAATAATCCCTGCAAGTATTATTTTGTATTATAACGCAGCACACTGTGACATATAAGATCCAGAACTGTAAGAGTTTAAGCAATAAACTCAGTTCCCTCAGGGGGTAAAGGTGCGAACAAAAAGTGAGCATGTCTACCACTTACCCCAGTAGACACTTTTCGTGTCGATGCTACTTAAATAATTGAAAAACATAGCGAAACATAACTGAGTAAATTACGATTGATAATGTGTCCGAATTGTCTACTGTAGTTCCATTTCCCTCTCATCAGCTGACACTGCCAAGTCAAGGAATGATACATTCCAATATACGTAGCCTGACATTCATTTCGGGAAAAAATGCAGAAAGCTTTTATTTTCATTTGACGTATGGTCTCTGTCCGGGGCCTATTCAATGACGATACTGTGAGTCATGGTTGCCTCGGTATTATTGCACGTATCTGCAAACATTCACAAAATAATCTCACAAAAATACTTGAAGCACAAAACATTTTTGGAAAGGTTGCAGTTTCTCCGTGTGCGCGGGAGAGGTACGATCGCGAATTTTCAATGCCAGGTTAAAGTTTCAGGGATAGATAGGTACACAACGATCCTAAAACAGGGGTAACCGAGCGAATGCTGTCTCACGCAATACTCAACGAAAATAATAATGATATATCTTTTAAGATCAGAATATAATACTGAGGATCTGAACCCATGGTGAAGATCAATATCAAAGCACAGGATGTGTGATCATGTGCGCGCTGAGCGAATTTATTCCTTGTTATGTCTGTAGGCGTCTCTACTCGTGTGAAGAATGTGAGGATCAATGTCAAGGTCAACAGTTTCTTGGTCTCTTTAATAATTAAACTATTCACGTTGTTACATGGTATCGATTTGGGTTTTCTTTCATATTGTCATAATGCCCTTAATTCTATACGGTTATATCATAATATACATTGCACAATGTGGACAGTTAATAAGGAGCTCACGTTATTCCCTTTATTCAGTTTTCAGGATATTTACACCATTGCAGGAATTGCCAACCGTAGTCTAATGGATTATGTTACGACCAGTACTCATTTTATCTCTCAGTGCATATAACTCTTCCAAACGCGACACCTTCTAGCGAAATCAGTCATTACTGTCTGGCCGATACTGGAGATGGATGATGCACATACACGTTGCTTGCGTGTTTCTGGATGCTGGCGAGAGTTTCATGTAGGTATGTCATTGGCCACAAAGTGCTCTATAATGAATGGAAAGTTCAACGACACGGTGTTGTGAAAAGTGTGATTACCAAGTCACGAGAGCAATCAACAAGAATCTCACATGAAATCTTCCCTGAGTGAATACAGTGCAGCAAATAAGACTTATTTGGGTCATGATCAAGGCTAATGGGAAACCCTATTTGGTCGGATAGGGCCATTTACATATCTGTCATATCCAAGGCAAGAACGAGTTAATACAACTAATGTGTCATTTCCAAAGGACAGTAACATTAAGAGACAAATTCTAATCTATTCTTGATTCTGAACTCTTATTTATTGTCACCTTGTTTCAATTATTAACTGGTTTGTTCGTAATGAAACATAACGTTTATGTTAGAATGAAGGGGTGTGTAATAGACAGAGATTATTCATGTCATTGCTAGTCATTTGACCTATGGGCGTGAAATTAAGACGGGAGCAAGCCTCTGTTATCAATGTGAACTATAAAATGAGTTATGGCATATTTCAAACTCTTGTGACTCATCCTATAAGCGCCATCTCTTTTAAAACCCCGCCAGTTGGGTCCTTCGGGGTTGTTATCTCGGTAATCAATGTGTCTCCAAATGGAATAATTTACACAAATTTGCGTGCGTGTGTCCATCGCGTGGCTCTCAATTTCGCATTGTTAGGCCACTGTGAAGCGAGCATGTCTCTTGTATCATTGCTGGAAGTTAGGTTACCCGAGCCTCTGCATTTGTCCTTTTGCTTGTATTGATCATTCGGTCCAGAACCAATACCAATACACTCAGATGTTACCTACAACATTTACTTCCTGGTAATGCACTGCAGCGTGACGAGGTTTAGGACTGAGGAATACAATTACACCTTATTACATCATTTGTTAACCTAGGAACATATTTGTTCCTGTTGTTGACTCAAGGCTGTCAGTTGGCGCCTGAAAAATTACCATTTAATGATTATAGAGGAATTGCCTCAGACAGGGTGGTTTGGTTTGTAAAAATGAATAAATATCAACCACGTTGAAACGTGACAGTGCCAAACAAAATCACACACAATCAAGAAAAATCGCTCCTCGTTTGAACAGGCTGTGCAAAATGTATTTCCCACAGAAGGCAAATTTCACCCAAGCACTTCCGCTTTAAATCAAAATGTAATTGTTTTATGTTTATTATTGATGTGTAAACGGTTTACTTGATTAGTTTATGTATTTGTCAGTTAAGCAATAATCTTGGTTAATATCGTCCATGGATTGGTTTTCATATTCATACATATTTCACCTGTACATATTCCTGTCTGTATCCAGATATATTATCCACGTTAGCGTTTTGCGCGCGCAGACCTCCATGAAGATACTTTGAACAGTCTAGTTAATAATCTGACAAGCCATTCACAACGCGTACATGTGTAAGTGGGTACTCAGACACATTGTGCAACATCACACAACACGTGTCTTAAAGTAAAATGTATGCCAACATGATTATATTAGTTGTTTTCCTTCGAGAAATATCACAATTGGATTATGAAACCCAGCATCTAATATCCTGACAGAGTAATTCTGTAAAGTAACACGTTATCGACTAGTATGTCCTGGCCAAGACGCACTGTTTGTGTTGCGTTTGATTAATGGCAGCCTCGGGGCAGGCAAAGACTGTTTATTGTGTGTTTGGGGAAGTATTTTGCCCATTAAGAAGTAAGTCCTTTCGTTGAATTTTTAGTGTGATGTTTCGCAATTAGAGATTTTTTCGATTGGATTTCTGTTAGTGTACATTTAGTGTTTTTCTTTGTTTGTTGTTTGATAGATTCTCTATTGATATAATCATTATGTCATAACACTGTTCTAAATATAACATTTGCCATATTTGTGTAGACAGTAACACGAATTAACACATGTCAATGTCTGCATGCATTTATTCTATTGACAGTGACGGGGGGAAAGAGAGAAAAAAACATATCTGCATGTCCATTTAATGGGGACTGTCAAATGTTGGCACGTACATATGACTGAATCTGTGCGGAAACGAAAACTACTGTCGTATCAGCATATATTGAGCTGTTCCACATTCACGAAACTACAAGGTTTTGTTTTTCTCCATTTTGTCATGATTCAGCTGTATGTCATGATTCAGCTGTAATCACTGTTGAAACTGGCGTCTCGTACCATGATCCACTGATAATGGGATCGAATACCGAATATTTCTTGATTATCCCTCCTCTGTCAGGAGTTTGTGCCCATGTTTTTTTCCGGAGTGGTTATCAACTGCCGGCACCACAGATGGTTTCCGACCCACATCAATCTGTGGAACCGTATATCACTGAGATATTGTTCAATGTCACACATGCTTATTGGGGACCAGGCACTGAGGTTTTGTTATAAAAATGAATGGGGGAAAATCCTCAAATAAACAATTGCATATTTCAAAATGACCGTCAAGTAATTTCCCTCTCTGATTTCGGCACAGCCACATACTTTGATATATGACTCCTGTCTCACGATCTCTAGAGTGATCTTGGAAGGAAGAGAAATGCTTTTACGCCTCTCCGCGTTAACTGAAGCATTCTCTGCTTGAATACATGGCTTCATCATTGTGTTTCGATGTAACGAAAAGATGTCTGAACCACATTTGTGAAGGCATAGCTTAGAATTTCAAATAATTTAGATAATTTCATCTTTAAAAAGTAATTTCTACTTATAACAAATAATCTCAGTGAAACACTGATGAAACTTGTACATTTTTACACATTTATATTAGCACTGACCTTCATGTACACCACTTTAAATTCTCAGAGTATGACTGAAAACATATAACTGCTTGACAAGTATTACAGTGACTGAGTGAGTTTAGTTTTACGCCGCTTTTAGCAATATTCCAGCAATATCACGGCGGGGGACAAAATGAAAACGGGCTTCACACATTGTACCCATGTATGGAATCGAACGCGGGTCTTCGGCGTGACGGGCGAACGCTTTAACCTTTAGGCTACCCCACCACCCAGACAAGTATTAGATGAGCCACGACCTCACAAGTATTAGATGAGCCACGACCTGACAAATGACCCCAGTTTGCATACATGGGAACGCCCTACAGAACATTCCATTTGAAACAAGAAAGAAACAGGTTGTCGTCTCAGTTTTGAAAAGTTCAATTTACTCGTGCGAATCGTGTCGTGATGGTGTTTTGCTGAACTAAATCGCTCTACGAGACATGTGTTAAGCAACAGGGTATTTATCTCATGCCACGGTCAGCATGTATTGCACCTGTAGTAAACCAAGTGTATTCTTCCAGATTACTTGCTCCGCCTGCTTGTCACACACGCGTTCACTGCGCTGGCTCATCTAATACTTTTCAAGCAGTGAGTGCTTGAATTCCCTTCACATTGCAGTGTCCTTGTCTCAAACATCACGCTGACCTTTCCTCGCATCAAGTTATCCTTGCTTCCCCTCACATAACAGTGCCAGTATCTCGGATCAAGTTAACCTTTGCTTCTCCTCTTATAACAGTGCCAGTGCCTCGCATCAAGCTATCCTTGCTTCTCCTCATGTAACAGCGAAGATATCCCGCATCAAGGTATACTTGTTACCCCTCACATAACAGTGCCAATGTTTCTCATAAAGGTATCCTTTCTTCCCCGTGCACAACCTTGCCAGTGTCTCTCATCAAGATATCTTTGCTTCCCCTCACACAACAATGCCAGTGTCCCGCACTATAGCATTTTGTCTCACAGTTCCGCAACCCTGTCACACAATCCACACAGCATGGAATCCGATATCTTAACATCTACATTTCACAAGTATCCTTGTCATGCCAATATTAAGACTTCTCAATGGAATAATCAAACATAACGTAGCTAAGGTCTTTTCAGACTTCAACACAAAATAATAGCCGGAATTTACTTCAGCTCCTAAAATATTCCAAATTAGTTTAGATGCTCCACAGAGGCAACGTTTTCAAATACCAGCTTGTTCAAATACTCTTTACTGTCATTGTAAATTGTTTATAATCGTTAAAGCGACGGCATTAAACTGCAAAGACGCTAGATCATACGACCCATGTACAAAGTCAAACCAGAAGAGGAGTGGAGCTGTCTATTTTCAGTGTCATTGCGTCATTTCAGTCTTATTGCTCTCGGCCTGTATAAGCACTGACATACCGTGGCTCTCAACGCTGTAATAACTGTCATTTATCATTATTCAAATCAAGAAATGTGCATCGGCTCCTGCCTGGGGTGAATTGATCTGACATTATAATTAAGTTATCATACGCACTGTTTGTCTTCATAGTTCAGCCTGTTGGCCCACACTTAGGGCAATTTCACACGAGGATAGTGGAAGCTTCTGGCTGGAAGCAGGTTGTACAAGCTATCGAACACTGAAGCAGTTCGTACAGTCATGGATATTTGGATGATGTTAAAATACTCATACATAAGCATACTTTACATGGGATCAGTTCTGCCCCGGAATTCGGGCGGGGAGATCACACGGAGGTTCCATTGTAATACTTTACAGCATGTTTGTTCTAATTCAATGTTTGTTGGATGTTTAACACACTCAGCAATATTCAAGATCTCCTTCTGTCAAACCATTATATCCCTGTTGCATATAGCATCTCAGAGTGAATTCCATCACAGTATCCTTGACTGACGTCACTTTGTCATCATTACTTAATAGAGTATCCTGGACTAACGCCACGTTGTCATGGTTACACAATAGAGTATCCTTGACTAACGTCACTTTGTCATTATTACACAATAGAGTATCCTTGACTAACGTCACTTTGTTATCATAACACAATAGAGTAACCTTGACTAACGCCACTTTGTCATTATTACACAATAGAGTATCATTGACTAACGTCACTTTGTCGTCATTACACAATAGCGTATCCTGGACTAACGCCACGTTGTCATTATTACACAAGACTATCCTTGACTGACGTCACTTTTTTGTCGTCATTACATAACACAGTATCACGGACTGTCCGTCAATGTATAATCGTTATACAATACAATATCTTGGACTGACGTCACCTTCGTCGTTAAACAAAACAGTATCCTTTACTGGAGTCACGTTATCATCGTTGTACAGCAAAGCAACCTTGACTGCCGTCCCTTTATCATCGTTACACAACACAGTATCAATGACTGTCCTCTATGTATCATCGTTATACAGCGCATTATCATTGACTGCCGTCAGTGTATCAACGTTACACAACACAACTTCCTTGAATGACGCCACCATCGTCGTTAAATAACACACATCATTGACTCAAGCCACTTTATCATAGTTACACAACATATTATCCTTGACCGACGTCACTGTATCATCGTTACACAAGACTATTATTGAATCACATCACTTTGTCATCGATTAAGAGTATCCTTGATTGACGTCACTTTGTCATCTTTACACAACACTGTATCTTTGATTTACGTTACTTATCTTCGTTAGACAACGCAGTATCTTTAAATGACGTCACTGTAACGTCTCAACACACGAACAGTCGTCTTATTATTATACATCTGCATATCACAATTCACTGGTGGTCATTTGTATCCATATAGGAATCATCTATACAAGCTAATGAAGTTTCAATGTATAAGACCCATCTTTTTGGACGTTTGACATACAAATAAAGAAACAAACAATTCATAAATAATACTGCAAAACATAGATAATAATGCTTGTTACTCTCCATCAACATTGTCAGTGTTTTCGTGTGCTGAACAAAGGCGAATGCCAGAAGCAATGATAATGCATTTAGCGATGAATTTTATGAGAAAGAGTAAATGTCAGACTGCATTTCATTCCAGTGGCGTTCTCATTCAAGCCGTATATTAACATTTGCAGAACTGTGTTAAAAGGGATCGTGATACCAGACAGGTTCATGTCTCTGTTTATGAAGAATGTGTAAGTTTCACTTAACGGAAGGAAAATTCATTTGACTTTGCAAATGTGTCAAGTTAAAATATCGTCAACAAATCTTCTGTTCTTCAGAGTATATAAACAGGTGTTTCACAACAGGAAATGAAATGAAAAGACTACATTACTTTCCTTCAATACCTATTCATACCTATTCGGATATCGTGGACTGTTTTTACAACTTTCAACTTTCTCAAGGACCCCTAAATGTTACTGAAATCTGTGTTAGGTTTCTGTGCAGTCTTACAGCAGGTGTTTGGTATTATAACGATACAGTAATATAAACAAGAAACAAACTTGTCACCAGGCTCATAAACAAGACGTTATGGATTTGCTTCTCAGAGGAAACACGTAGTCCTTCGACAGTTAATTAGGCAAACACTCAAGCATGGAAAGCGAAGAGGCGAACGAGCGTCAAGCACAAGACTGTGAGTTTCGAACTTGATGAAGCATTGGAACCCGCTAAGTTTCATTTAAACAAACAATGTTGTGAGTGGGGACAAGTGATTGTTCGAATTCCGCATTCCTTTAGGCTGGTAAATTAAAGATTACAACTGACGAGTCTCGAGTATTCGAGTTCGTTTTGTAAAATCGTCTGATGAAGTAAACAGTTCATACTATAAAACAAGGGCAGTTTGGGAGCTTGGGGCAAAACCTGTTGTACCTTGGAGTCCATTGGCGTTACAGATCTTTATGAAACCGGAATGTCGCCAGTTTTGTACACATACTGGTGGAATGAGCCTGTTTTCATTGACCTGCATTCCCACGGTACACATAACCACAACTGCGATGGCATGGTATCTGGACATATCTAGGATATAACAGTTACTACTTTCTTCCGTTTGCATGCAACCACGAACCTTTCGAGGCATTTGCCGGATGCAGACATTTTGCCACGTTCCCTGCTTTCTATCTACTCAAAGCAAAAGCCGTTCCACTGCAGCTCTCTACCCCTTCCTGCGTCTGTGCGCCTTAAAATCATCTACACATGGATTTGATAGCAAATGATTTTTTTCCTCAAATTTCAAAGCTTATGTAATTCCGCTGATTTAAGCCAGGTTTGTTTGAACCTTTCGGAAACCTTCTGGTTTGTCAACATCACTTATGCAATCCCTATTCATGGAATATCAGAGTCTATGCTATCGTCGAAGTTTCAAATTGCGGCGGATCTCAGATGATTAGACGGTATGAAGTCCTCTACATACGTTTTTTCATTTCATTTTTCATGTTGAAGTTAAGTAATTCTTACCATAAACTAATTATTAAATTCCTTTTACATTCACACACAACGAAATGATTAACATGTCCTCTTGAATTTGAGATTTTTGTAAAATGTGACAGTTTGTTTCTGAGCATTTCCATATCTGAAAACAACAACATAAACGGAGCTATTTTTCCTGTTTTATATCACACCAATGTCTCGATTGATAATATAGTCATAGAGACGACAAAACTCTTTCTATATCAGAATGAAATTTCTGTTGAAAGCAACGTCCACACCAAGAGTTTGTTTGATAAGCAGTATACCGCCTGTTAAACATTTGAGTCAAGACAATCCAGTGACTGACACCATGAGATACGATGACAGAGCAAGTGTGTATGAATCACTATCACAATGTGATGATACCTGGTGTACTGATACAGGTGACAGTATTCTGCCATTCCTGCCATAATTATATCGGACATAGCTGATACATCAAATCTGGAAATGTTTACCACAAAACTGTTTAAAAGGTTAACTAAAGCTTTGCATGCCCCTAAACGAAAAACTTCTGGGGCAGAGTCGTATTTCGCCCTTTGTAATCTTGTAGAAAAGAGCATGCTCAATTATGATTCGGAAATTAAAGACTGGAGCATTTCACTATTTGTTTTCTCAGTTAATTTTGCATTTGCTTTGATTACTGTTTCTTATAATAAATTGCCGTGACAAAAGAAATTCGCCATGAAGCAACAAAATATAACTTAGACAAATGTAAAATATTCAATATTTTGCATTGAGCAGACAAATAGCAAGATACAGCGATTCACAAAAGAGGGTTTTAGTACAATGCAACTGTGTCAGATCTAAAGTAATGCGTAACTCTGATGTTCGTGTGGTGTGCCGTCAACACAACAACCAACCGTTATCTATATATATACACAGTCACTGATTCTTGAACATTCCAGCAAGTATGGGACCTGTGCGATCGGCCTCGTGTTTCCCAACAGTTAAAACACATTAGTGGGAGGCAACTCTAAAGCGCTACCTTAAAGACGGGCCGCAAAAAAACACTATTACCGATAATACGAAATGTGACCCATAACTATCTCTCAAACTCTAAACATTGTGACCCAATATTAACTCTCACTTAATCAATAACAATACAAACTGCCCTGAACGTCTGTAGGTATCTTTTTGTAGGTATCTCTTTGTTCACCACGTCTGTTTACAAATACATCTGAATCAAGGAATGAAGCTGTTCCTTAAGGTTATCATTAGACGTAACTATTGAGACAACTCTTGATAATATCGAGAGTTTGGTTAATTGTGAAATAGGATGTGGCGGTACGTATGCTGAACCTCTTTGCACGTGTTTTCATGCAACTCTGTAATCCAGTACAAAAGAGAAACGGGCATGTCTTCATGTTCTGGAATCAAGCCACGCGTTGATAGAACCGACGAATGGTTTAGGCAGCTTTCATCAAAAGATAGCACACTGGTCTAAAATGTATGATATGTTTGATATGCTCTCTTAACTGTTTTTCCTGCTCAGGTCAGTAAAGGGACATGTTGTAATTAATGATCAATATCCATTATCATTTTATTGTATTATAATGAATAAGAGTGTAATATGATGTAATGAGGAAATTTATTTTAACGCCGTTTCAGCAATATTCCAGCATTATCGCAGTGGGGGACACCAGAAATGGGCTTCACACGTTGTACCCATGTGGGCTATTGAACCCGTATCCTCGGCGTGACGTTTACCACTAGGCTACCCTACTGTCCCTATTACACGATATAAAGTAGGTTACAACTGTTAAAGTAAATCTTCACAAATATCACTAGAATGAATGAATAAATGTGTGCAATTAGGGTTCTTATTATTTCCAGAACACTTTTGTAAATAGTTTATGTAATAATAAATTGAATATAAAGCATGTGTCATTGGAAATGGAATGTGTGCATTATCACATACAGTATATTTAGTCTTCACGTTCTTCGTGCATCATACTTCAGGTCCTGGAATATAATAGCACTAATATAAATGAGGCAGCATCACGCACTGTATAGGCATTATTTATGTATATTTTTGCAAGAAGTTGTTAAGCAGGAATGGCAACGGTACAAGAATCTGTATCCAACTGTTCTGCGCCAAAATGTTTTGAGATATTCCTTCTTGTAATGGCTGCACCACCTTATGAACTGTTGCCATGACAACCAGAACTATGAGCATATATACTTCATGGCATAAACGATATACATCAGTAATCATTACGCCACGCTCGTTGACATGGATGGCGAGTAGTGTATCATGCCTGAAGATATATAATGTCATATGTATTCACAAATGTTGCAAACCATTAAAGCTTCAGCTATATTGGTTTGTAACCGTCTGGTTAAGAACCTGATGCACAAGTTTTATGCCAACTGAGCCTGACATTCTGCTAAGAGGAAGAGCGTTATCTGTCAAAGACGTTAAAAATATGAAATGGTCTTATCGTGCCTCATAAAGTACGGTTGCTGGTATACTGGCTTAATTTCCCATCTCTCTAAAATGTCAGAATACGCGTAATGACTTTGACTTCTATAACTTCTGTATTACTGTTTTACTTTGAAATACAATATATGATGTAAACTGAATGCTTGCAAAACAAGCGAGTGTTCTTATAAACTATGAATATTGTCTCAAAACATGAATTGATATATTTATACCTGCGGAAACAGGTTTCTGTGAAGAATGCTGCACTTATCTGCACTTAAATTACTAATTACTAAGGTCTCTTATTCTAATTCAGATCAACAACTGCACTTTGTGATGTTCATTAAATAGATCCTGAGGTATAGAGATTCTTAACCGTTAGGTTACCTTCACATTTTTTCAACCATTGCACGAGAACTGTCCAACCGATACACGAATAGAAATTACTGGACATGGGATGGGCTTAGAACTAACAAATCCCCACAACTACCAAGACAGTGCATACAGAGGACTAACCCAACTGGGAGTGTCTGAATATTTATGGAATGTGTATCAAATTATACCCTGAAACCATTTAAGTTATTTGCTTGCAGCAGAAAGTGTGTGTTTCTTCGTCTTAGGGTCGTAAGAGGCGACTAACGGGATCGGGTGGTCAGGCTCGCTGACTTGGTTGACACATGTCATCGGTTCCCAATTGCGCAGATCGATGCTCATGTTGTTGGTCACTGGATTGTCTGGTCCAGACTCGATTATTTACAGACCGCCGCCATATAGCTGGAATATTGCTGAGTGCGGCGTAAAACTATACTCACTAACTCACTCATTCTTCTTAGGGAGCTTAGGGCTATTTTCGGGGCATTTGGTTCAGATTCTTCCAAAAGCACCAAATTTGGCAAAGAGGTAGTTTAAGGTATACTAATTCGATTCCAGACGGGTGCAAAGAGGGCTGCCCCCTGTGGCGGCCATATTGAACAAAAAACAAAATGGCCGCCACCCCGATTTACGATATTTTTGGTCCTACAGTTGAATAAGGTCATGTCACATATCAAATGAAACAAAATGAAATGAGCTTTGCAATAATGCATAACTCAATTTGATGTAACCATTGTGACAAATGTTATTACAAATATACAATTTAGAGAGCTGACCGAAAACTTCAAATACCCAACAAAATTCAGACAATAATTGGAATTTGAAGATAGTTTCACTTTGTAAATTGTCAATTCAGTGTTCAGTTCTAGGAGGTATCATATTGTTTGTGACTTGAAATGGAATTATATAGAAATAATATTTATGTTTTAATCCAAAGATGTTTTACCTGGAACAAATATCCAGTCAGTAGGGAATCAGAGTACACCAGAAATAACAATAATATACACAGGATGTATATATTGTACTTGCACATGACTGTCGGTGATAGATAGTAACAATTCTAGTAACTGTCAGTATTTCTGCATCCTTCTTAACACTGGCAGAGGACTGTACATCGTATACCAGCATGACTGCATTTACACCTTCCCACCCCTTGCCCTTTTTGCAACCACAGTGTAGGAGGATAGAACATGCTGGTGAAGCATCACTGAGGGTAGCACATAGAGGTTGCCAGTTATTGATAACGTCTTTCTGCCAACCCCAATCACTGAAGTCTGGGATTTCCTGGTAAGCAATGGTTGACTGGCCCCGGGGGTGAAAGGGCGATGCCTTGCTTCATTCAGGCGTAGGTCTCCACTACATCTGCTGCACATCAGTACAACAAATCTTGTCTGTTGCTAGTTTTGAGCAATTGGTGCCAGGATACAATCCAATATGTCTGCCTTTGTCAGCTAGGCTAGGGCTAGGTTTGGTGGTTCATTTTCATTCTTGAAAAAGTTGGTCAAGTCTGCATTTGGGTGGGACTTGAAAGAGAGGAAGAATTCATATCATGTTTGTTTCTGAACACCAACATCCTTACGTAATTTCTCTTTGAGTCAGGTCGATTTGCAAAGGTCTGCTACAGGCACAGATATCTTCACCAGTCTCTTTTGAGCTTCAGAGATTTTGTAACAGACTGTTCGTGATGGACGGTTGCATGATAGTTTGGGTAGCTAGAGGAACAAGCTAGTGACTAGGTTGCTAGGAATGGGTTTCCAGATTGGTCAACTGAATGAACAATAGATAAAATTTATTTTTGAAATTTGACTTGTAATTAGTGTCCTTCCTCATAATGAGCTGTTGCCTGGGTGAAAGGTCATGTGTAGGTTCAAACTGCTTTACCATCCGCACACAGTCTGGTCCTGCAAGTATATAAACGGTAATTGCTTCAGGATTCTCATAAAGACCAGCTGCTCCACCGTGTTCCTGGAGGGATTTGTTGGACTGTTCATGGCCTTGGTCCTTAGTCATAAGACTGAACTTCTTGGAAGGTTTCTGAATGACGAAATTGCTCTTCGTGCATTCATCGTGTATTTCTGGGTGATTTTTGCTAAGTTCAACCGTGTTACGTACATGTACTCGGAGCCAGCGTGCATAGTTTGTGTGGGCAAATGCGTAAAACCAATCAAAATTTCGTCACATGATTGTACATAAAGATGGAAGTCTCCTTCCCTCAAGGACCTCACAAAACGAGCCATGAGCAGTTTTAGTTCAATGATAGTAGACAGTATTTGAACTATGGAAAACTTTGAGAACGTGGATTCCACGTGTTGAAGGATTCCGGTGGAACCATGATACCCTTCCAGTATTCAAAGTATGCAACCTGCTTGAGGATGTTAAGCGATATGAGGGAAAACAGGTGGGCATATCTTGTGCGCTTGATGCGATGCTCATTGAGAGTTGACTTAGCTCGACCACATGCGAGAATCTCTGCTTGAGATATTACCATTGTCCACCTTGAGTCACATAGCAGCTTCCCAATCATTAGATGGATCTTGTCTTCAAGCTAGCAACAAGCTTGTCTTCTACGTAAGCATCTGGGAACTGCCATTGGAGGAATTTCATAATGGCATATAGAGGCTGATCGGCTCCAAGTACTGCGGTCTGGCCCGCGTTTAAGAACTGGGTACCCCGCTGACGAATCCATACCATGTTTTATAGAAGAAAGCAACAAAACGTGCTCTGGATAAACATTCTTCTCATGTGGAAAACGTCACATCAAAATGAGATTTCAGGACATAATTTTGCAATTCCGTGTGTACAAAAATTCAAAATTCAATAGAGGCATTTATTTTATAAAATCCCCTTTGGGAAAAAGTGTTTGTCAAATATATTGTGTAGCTATCCATTTAAATCATATGTGTTTCCTGATATTAAGTGATACATTTATATTTTTTAAAAGTCAACAGGGGTCCTTTTTGAAGAAATTCAACATAAATTGGTTTTTTTTTAGAAAATAGTATCTCAGTAACTGAGTTCCATGAAGGGAAATTACAAAGGAGCGTATAGTTTCGATAATATATGTTTGCGTTCCATGTGCTCTTTATCTAGCAAAATAAGTACAAAATACTCACCGATTCATCTCAAAATGACTGGTAAAGGTAACATATATCTATCACTATTAACAGTTGTGCTTGCACCGTCTCCATGGCAAAGATGGCCGACTATGTACTACCTCCCATTATGATGGTACAATTTATTGCACTTAAGTAAACATAAGAGCTTGACTTGAACCATATTATATTTCTTTTTCCTAAAATGGCATTTTCTTCATAAATCGATATGCACCCATTGAAAAAGATGTTTTTAGAATTGGAAAGAATATATTTCTTCGTTGTTTTATTGACATTTTAATGTTTTGGGTCCACCCTGTAGATCTTAATTTTTCATCTAACTTCTTTATGACCATCCTCGCGAATTTCATTTATATATCATTGTAAAGCTCATTTTATCGTCTTTCATTGGATATACAACATGACTGTGTACAATTTAAAACAAAAAAGATCTTAAATCAGGGTGGTGGCCATTTTGTTTTTTGTTTTGTTTTTCATTGTTATAAACTAGCGGGGGAAAAGAAACGCCACCAAAATACAAACGACCGTAAACGACTTTTGGAAAATAGCTAAAACACTCTCGAACACAACATGTGTATTCCCAGTGAACATTTGCACTTGCATTTCGTATTTTGCGCAAAGAAACCCGACGAATACACGAATAAAATGGGAACTATGCACATTTACGGGTGTCTCTCTTGAAGAACCGATACGTCAGTGTGACGTCATTAAACGCCAATATCACTGGACATTCAGTCAGCAGACAGACTGTGGCCTGACGATTCCTCATTCATGATCTCCGTGCCAGTCGGCCTTTCAAGGTCCAACACCGACGTGCCAGATTGAAATGAACCAGGACTGTGCCACACTGGCAGCAGCGAAGAGTGAACTTTGGTGACGAAAGCAAGCTCCAGCTCTTCAAAATCAGTTCCCAATTGAGCACCTTTGGGAATAATTAGGATGTCGTATTCGGAAACGCCAAAATCAGCCATTGACGAGGAAGCGACTTGCAGCTGCAATGCAAAAGGAATGGTGTCGGATCCCTAATCAAGAAGCGAGAAGACTCACCTACTCAGCCCGGCCGACGTCGGGTTTGGGCCTGCATCACTGCTAGGGATGGCCATGTTCAGTATGAACAATATGTGCTGTCCAGAAAGATGTAACAGCTACCAGGTGATTCTGCATTGGTGATCGAATACTGGATAATGCACCCCCACGTCGTTTTTCTTTTCGTTATCCTTTAAATACTGTTGCTGAATAATTGCTTTTTACAATAAAATGTTTAATGTTGCCATGAAGTTTTGTTTTAGACCAGAAAATATTTGGTGGCGTTTCTAATTAGGTGCATTATTTATATACTATATTGTATAGTACCCCTTAGGGTTCCGAGTTGTCCCCAACGAGCCACTGTTATGTTATATCATGGCTAGCTGTTCGTAGTGCAGACCACTGCATTGTGTGATCGAGACTCCAGCAGTTATATAGCACCGTCTTACAGGTGGTATAAAATTTCCACGGAAAGAAGCTCAGTAGGGCAAAGTCAGCGGGTTGTTTAATGAGTTAATGCCGGCCTCTCATGAATAATTACATGTTTTAAATTTGGAGCCAAGAGTTTCCATCTCTGATTCCGACACAGCCACGCGGCTCAGATATATGACGCCTGTCTTCGCGATCTGTACTTTGATCTTGGTAGAGAGAGAAAAATGTCTTTGTGCCTTCTCCTCAGGAGTGTAAGGTTTTTCTGCTTGAGATAATCACTTGATGATTGTGTTTTGATGTAGTGAAACATGACATATTTGTCAGCGAAAAATATTAATATCCGATATAGTTTTATTATCAAAGCCTCAACTTCAATATATTTTAAGAAATCACCAGTTGAAATGGTTTGGCGGTTTCATACAGATGTGTATTAATCAAAGGTTTTCAGTGAAATATTGATTTTACTTGTATGTTCGTTTCACTAGGTTCTCTACACCCAATATCTCTTTTCAGTTTTCGGATCTGCTTGATGGTCTTTAGTTGATGATGGTGGTGTTAGTCCTGATTAGAAAGGATATTGCACTGGGTTAAACGTATATCATCTAGTTAGGCCTGTCCCTAGGGATTTGTCTACATTTGTTTAAGGGGAGGCATTCCTTACACCCTATTCCGTACACATGCCATCCGCAATGGAGATGGAACCTGTCTAGATGAGACATAGAACCCGTAAAAAGAAAATTTTGGAGTCTCTGAAATCCACACTCTTTTTCATGTGACAAACAACAGGATTTATAGAAATTCCACGAAAACATGTCAAACTATTACAACCGCAATGTCTTTCAAGTATATGAATACCTTAGAGAACAGACTATTCGTGATCAGCCAGGATACCCATGATGCATGTAAACTTTTACACGAGCCCTGAACTAGTTCCGACTGATGACCCTCGCATGGACTTACAAAATGTAATTCCAAATGTTATCCTGGAATATTGTGCTTCTGGAACTCTGGAGTAAAAGACGAAGAAATGATAATAAACAAAACATCCAAAACCTACTTACCTGAAATATATACGGAGAGATATATTTGGATAGAAATGTGCTCACGGTATGAATTTCTAGAAATACCAACCCCTTATCATTGGCTAACTCCCTGTCGAGCATGGGAGAATGCCCGGGTCTGCTTCTACGTAAACAGACCATGTGATGCTCTGGGGAATGCAGTAGCCTGCAGTACGAGGTAGCGCTTTTTTAGGAAAGTCCCACTCGCTGTTTCGTGTACAGGTGTCAAAGGTCCTGATCTGATAATGTACTAAGCCAACAATGCGATCAAACCCTTTCTTTATTTCTTCGCGTCCTTCCCAAATGCATGATGAAATAACAGTACAGTCTGCATCATGGGAATATGTTTATGAACACTAACACACACCTATGATGGTGTTACCATAAAACTAAATGTGACATGCCCCGCAGTGGCATCCGTCAGAATGCATGCATAGGAAAGTAATTTGTTTACAAGTGGTAAAAATCAAAACATTAAGCTGAATATTTATTACATAGTCGTCAAAATGTCTGTTGGATTCGATGTTCCATGACACTTTTCAACGGTTCAATGTGGCCTTGAATTCAGTCTGTAACTCTGGATCAAACAATGTGTGTGAATGCTCAATTACACCTGAAGGGTTATCAGAAACATTAAAACTGATCATTCGAAAGTTGATTTTCCTCTCGCTATACTGTCATTCTGTACAAATGTAAATTTTAAGATGAAGGGCTCACCTTACTTGTTTCCTGTATTTCAAGTTAAAGTCGGTTTAGATGCAGATGCAGTTGCAACGTTTCAAGCGATTTAGCTTGTCTAGACTTTGCCAATCCAACATCCCAAAGCTGCGCACTTTGTATAATACATTTCAGTTGGTTCGCTTCCATTTTTGACAAATTGTCACTCACCTGTGAAAATAGATATTCTATATACATCTATGGTTGTCGCGTTTAGTTTAGTGACACGTGTACATTATTCAAGGAATAAAAGTCCCTTTCTAAAGTTTGCTGTGCTAGGATAAGGATAATAGTTTATAGAGTGGAAACATCGAATCTAATGACATAATAAGAATCATTTTAGAAGTCTGCAAATGTTAAGCAAATCCTTTCAGTTTCATATCAATACAACTACTCTTTGAGACTATGCAAGAATTGCTTGAGGTGAGACAGGTATAGTGTAATGTCTGACAGGGACACTGTCGTGTCAGACTGGGTTATTACGATGTTGTACAAGGATACTGTGGTTTCTGAGAAGGATAGTGCGGTGTTATACACTTTGATGCCAAAAAATGATACTGCGATGTGTGACGGGGATAATGTGAGATAAGACAAGGATACTGTGAAGTGTGACAAGGATAATGTGGTGTGATACAATGATGCTGTAATGTGTGACACTAATAACGCTATGTGTGACAATGATACTGTGATGTGTGACACTAATAATGTTATGCGTGGCAATGATACTGTGATGTATGTAAGAGATAATGTGGTGTGATACAATGATACTGTGGTGTGTGACGCTAATAATGTTATGTTGACAGGGATAGTGTAATGTGTGACGGGGATAGTGTGATGTGTGCAAGGGTACTGTGATGGGTGACAGGGATACTGTAATAGGTGACTAGGATAACGGGATACAAGGGTACTGTATTGTGTGGCAGGAATACTGTAATAGGTGACTAGTATAGCGTGAAACGGGTACTGTGATGTGTGACAGGGATACTGTGACGTTAGGCAAGCGTACTGTGAAGGATGACAAGGATGTTGGTGTGTTGTGTTGTGTTGTGTTGTGTTGTGTTGTGGCTTTGCGTGGCGTGGCTTTGCGTGGCGTGGCTTTGCGTGGCTTGGCTTGGCGTGGCTTGGCGTGGCGTGGCGTGGCGTGGCGTGGCGTGGCGTGGCGTGGCGTGGCGTGGCGTGGCGTGGCGTGGCGTGGCGTGGTTTAGTGGAGTAGTTTCAAACCAGGACACATTTGACAAGGACGTGCGATGCTTTAAAGGGGTTTCTTTAGTAAATTCAGATGGAATGGTCTGGCGTATGATTACATGACAGCATTGACAACTTCAGCATTAGACTGCTTGAACTAAAATAAGGAAATGTATCCTTTGTATCTAGCAAGGGGATGTCACTTGCAAACACACTGAAGACAACCAGTGCCTATAATAACGTAATAATACTGTCAAATCGATTCATTCAAAACAGTGAGTGAACAAACCTCTGAACAAGAAATGATAAACATTTCTTGATATATATAATGATAAATGGCATTTATTAGTCTGCAATGTCAGCGTTGATAGCAATGATACGACAGTCCTTATTAAGGTACAGCGTAATAAGACTGAAGTGACGAATTGCCACAGAAAATAGACACTTGAAATCTTCTTGTGGTTGAGTGTTTTTCGTGTATATATCTTGTTTCATCCTAAACGGTTGCAATGTAGTGTCATCATATTAACGACATGTGACAGTTTACACTAACGTATTTTAGAACATCTTATCAGCAGTTAGGGACACCTCCACTAAGTTTTCGCTGAAATCTGAATATGCCTTGTCTGCTTTACGTTTGATTATGTTACTCATAGGGATTAATCATATTTTTATTTCGAAAGATTTTGGTCTGGAAGGAACTTTGATTACATCAATACCTCAGCAGCACACATATACCTACTTCAATCTGTTGAACAGAATCTCGTAGAGGTGTGTTTGCGAATAAGGCCTGACTACACGCTATCACGGTTGATGATGTACCAATTCTTCAGACATAGTACCAATAGATCGTTTTATGTTCTCTAGTTTGTTCTAATATTTTTCAAACATTCTGATATGCATTTGTTTCTATAGGTCTGGTTACGAGCGCACATCACTGGCTTCATCCCAAGCCGACATTCTATCTAAATGGTAGAGTGTCATCTGTCAAACAAGGTGACAAAATTATCGTTGGCACTGTTTCATAAAACACGATGTCGAGCACACTGGCTTTGTGCCGTATCTCTTTGATATATGTTCATTATATTTAACGTTTACAAAAGAAACATGACAAAACCAAATGAGTGTCCTTGACAAATGTGACATTCTGTGCAAACCAATACTAGACTGGATTCTTTTATATGTTTTAACCAAATTGAATCTTATTACAGCTAAAGATGCAATCTCAGGAGATGGACTTGGGAACACTCCGTGCCAAACGTACTTAAAGAGTAGTTGCAAAATGTAGCATACACTTTTTGAAATTCACTTTTTCAATTATCTAAAATTGAGGACTCATACATATGTTATACAATGTTCATTTATCCCATGCTAATTAGATGTATTGGCATTAAGAATATTTCGTAATAACTTATTGATTAACATTTCGGAATGCGTACTGTCCGTGCATATACTACGAAACAAAGACCTAAAATATAAACATTACTATCAATATGTTCAGTTTGAACACGACCAAACAATGAGTGTTACATCTATCAACAAATGACTTAGAACTATGTAATCATATTTGTGATATGATAAAAGAGTTTAACTGCTACAGTAACACCACAATTCACTTACATACACATTGTTCTAAATGTACTATACACGTTTGATTGACTTTGTGTCCAGTCATAATCCAGCGACCTTCATAACCAAACAAAATGTATATGACAAGTCAGCCTATATTTGTTTTAAAACGGTATGTTGAAATGTTTCGGAGTTATTTCCTAATTCATTAGTGAAATGCAACGTTTGATGATATTTTTCTAGGAACTGTGTAACCCCAACACAAAGACGGATGAAATGACAAAGACATATTTAGAACGGAACTGGCGAAAAAGGTGACAAAAGACACGACCAGTTGTCATGGAAATGTTTATGAATATAAAGAGAATGTGCACACTGTAAATGTATACAGCGTTTAGCTGGATTTCGTCCAACCTCACACCCTCTTACATCGTCATAACAGACTAACGTTTGATCGCAATTCCCGCTGCATATGTGTGAGGCTTTTGTCAATTCGCGATTGTTCGAGAGACAGCATGAGGATAGAGGATCATATATACAAGTTAGAGGAGTTAGTACTGTTTGTGCAATAGGGAATGAGGTAGGAAAACACCATAACAAATTATGGGTTTTGATAAAAGCGTAACAAATGAAGCCTGCAAAATACACAAGGGGATAGTAAAGTCTCTTGTATACACTAGCGGGGGATTATCAGTGATGATGATGTATACATACAAGGGGGGTTATTATTGATGAGGATCTTGAATGAGTTTGTAGTGTGTTGGAGGTATGTAATAACCCTGGTCACGGTTCATTGATGGCTTGAGTCCTTGATGTAGATGGCTTCTTGGAGTGTCCTGACTTTAATGTCTTTAAGGCTGGTTGATAGAGTTTGGGTTCTGTCTACTGGATATTGTAGTCGGGTTTGTGTTTGATGTGGTCTGATAGGACTGATCTGATGCTCTTTGATAAAGCTTTTGAGAGGTCTTGATGTGTCACTACGTAGGTCTGTCCACAGTCGCATGAGACATGGTAATCTGTTCCCAGTGATTGTTGTTTCTGGCTGTTAGGTGGTTTGCTAGTCGCTTTGAAGGTGTTGGTGACGGATGCTGTTGTTGTTTCCTCTGAAAACAACGTTGAGTCCACAATATCTACTCCACCATTCACCACCTTACCACCGAACTCCAGCATCTCAAAAACAGCTTCACACAGTACAATAAGTACCCCGAACAACTTGTTCATCCATATATTACCGTCCTTCCTCACTGACCGGACTTCTAAATGCCCCTCAAAGAAGAAGAAATATAGAACGTCAGTGCAAAAGAAAGATCTCATTGTAAACTGAACAGATTTATACACCAATGCAAAGTTCTTGAGATTAACAGCAAAGGCAGTACTAAAAGGCATGTGTAAGGAAAATATAATAAATATAACAATGTAGTTGTGGTAATGTCAATAAAGATAGTGGTAATGATATTCATCTTGCAGAAGATGCAGGTGTACTTCCAGTTAAGTTTGTGATTGAAACCAGGTTGAGAAAATGCCCTTCACAATGGGTTAGACAGACAAGAGGTCAATAACGCGAAAGAAATTCTAAGTATTACTCTCATAATAATTCAAACTATTAACGTGAAGAAAGTCTAATGCCTTGAAGGCCGGGCCCGACAACTTAGGAATGGCCAGCGAGTCCTAACTTGACACACAGAAGGGAGCAAGCTACAAAGACATATTCTACATCATTGGAAAGATTTCGAGGAGATGAACACGAAACGTTCATGTGCCAGTGTGTTCACGTGTTAATAAGCTCACAAATTTCTGCAAAAAATTCTGGCACATTTTTTTCTGCAGAAAATTCTGGCAGATTTTTTTTAGCCATCAGAATTTTTTCCAGCAGAAATTTCTGGCAGAATGTTTTATTTCACTACCAGAATTATCTTAATTGAATGAAATTACAGATCTCAGGTATCTGTGGATACCTTATTATGGACTTTAGATGTGTTCTTGATAGTACATAGTGATAGTCATAGTCATAAAACTATCTAGAGAAATACCATTCTGTGTAAATACCTGTAATGGGTAAATATTACACCTTCCTTTCACTTGTATCAGATAATTTATGACACATGAATTTATGATCTGAATTGTTGGGCTGTGGTATTTTTGCATCAGAATGCGAATATCTGATTCATCAGCAGGAAACTGAAACTGTCAGTATGTACACTTCTGTGTGTATAAAGTATCCTCATGATGTTTTGCATGTATTTGTAAACTTATGGTAATAAACAATAATGGTGATGATGTTAATACCTCCAAGACCGGTATGAAGAATTTGAACAATTCATAATATTATCATTATGCCATTAGATTTTTGGTTCAGTTCTGTGTTAGACTCATTCCATACACTGTTTCAGGCGTACTTCTTGGCAAAGAGGCCAGATGAGGCAGACTTTATCAATCACCACCTGTTTTCAGTACTTAATGCCTCCTGATTATTTGCTTCATGGCGGCGCTGTTTGTTGTTCTTAGTTCCGACCTGACCTGATCCAGCTGTCTACTCCTCGTTATTCAAGTACAAGATGTTTCTCACAGCATTCATTTTATTCTAATCACTTGGTTCTTGTCACTGTTAGCTTGAACATGGTGTAAGAACCTACACAGAAACGTTGCTAAATGCAGTTAACACGAAGTTGTTATTAATAAAACTTGATAGCGCGTATGCAGCTCTTGCATTCTTAACGTAAGTAGAAAAAAAACTAATGAAAGTCTTGCGCCGTGCTTGAGTTGTGAACCGAGGATTAAGTTGTCATTACATCGGTGATGTTTAAAAAGACATGCGGAGTAACACTTTACAGTCAACCGTCTCATTCGGGGACGGATCAAAATTCCATAGGAAAAAATTCTTTGGACAAAATCCCTTTCAAGAACATGGTACAATATCCCGTTAATATTTGTTATTGCTCCCCTTTTTCACCAAGATCCCAGTGAGTTAATTATCATCTCATCATGAGTGAAGCTAGTGAGATAAGTTGATTGGCATGTTTTCGTAACAAAGGCCAGTGGTTGAAATATTAAACTGTATAAATGAGTGAAGATGACAGTTTATATCAGTGTTCTAGTGTACCATCGTCATATTATCAGTTACATGTTTTTCAAACAGGAATGAAAAGACTTATGTTAGTCACTCGTGGATTCGTACAAAATACAGTGTTAAACTGTTTGAAAATATTCCAATCATTATGATTCTTCCATCCACATCTAAGCATATACAATAGAAGAAGTTGTTATCCATAAATATTATATATTGAAATGTTGGGTTTTGTACATAGAGAACTTGAACCTGACAATCTGAGTTTACACCCAGTTCCGTCCGGTCCAGTCAACCGGGCAAAATGGAGGCAGTTTGTTTGCAACCCACAGACGTAATAACATGTCATGTGTACAGGAATCGCAACTGCCTGTCTGTGTAATTACATAATGTGACAGAGACAGACCCCAGGTGCACGAGCCATAAATCAATGTAGTTTGTTTATGGCGTATAGCCTGATAGGTGTTAAGTTGGTCAATGATTGAGGTTGAGTATTGTGTATTGTCATTAGCAGACAAGCAGAGAGACAGGTGTCAATTAACAGACATTGAGTTTTGTCTGTGACAGAGACTGCTAGTCATAATCAATATATCTTTCTATGTTTCCATACACGTGATTTAAAATATTTCAGTTTCAATCAGTTAACAGTGGAATTAGCATTTCTAATACTACACATTTTTTGAAAACATGGGTTGCAAATAGGCAGGTATTGTACCAGTGTATTGTTGTTACCGCCGACCCAAGATGCTTGTAACCACAAGAAACATCCCCACTTCAACAGCAATTCTCCCACTTTAACAGCAACGATAATCCTTGCACACATCACTTGTTGTGTTTATACGAGTTGGCTTTCCGGTTCTAGCTAATCACTGCACATGTGCTATGGGTGGTGAAAGGTATTGTTTATCATCTCATCTGGTTCGCTGGTCTTGTCGAGCATGTTGATGAATTTAAATTATGGCTCACTTGTCTTACATTGTTATTATTGTATGTATCTAGTATATGCCCGGTTTCGTCTCTATTCGCCTTAAACCCATATCGCATGCAAAGACAATGTAGGCTTACTGAGATTGGAAAATGCACCCCAATACTGTTAAATTAATCTTGCTCGACGTGAATCCACTAAGAAGTTACAACTGTGTTATAATGAAACCGATGGGAATAATGCATAAGCCTTTTAAATTGTAAAAGCTATGATGAAATACGGTCAAATTCACACTGTGAAATACTCGGATGTCTGGTACTAATAGGCTTCAAACAGGGGAAAACAACATCATTTAAAGAAAGTCTATATTAAATTATATAACGATGGTGTTTAATCTTATTTAACTGAGATAGCGAAACAAAAATATCAGATCAGTTGATGACGCTGAGTCCTTATTACTTGGAATAAACATGAAGCTACCACTCACGCAGGAGTGTCATAAATTATAGTCTAATTTTATTCAGGTAAGATAATTCTGGTAGTGAAATAAACAATTGTGCCAAACATTTCTGCCGGACAAAAAGATTGTGCCAGAAATTTCTGGATAAATGCATTTTCAGAGTCAATTTGTGGGCTAATTAAGTTGTGAACACACTGGCACATGAACCTTTCGTGTTCATCTCCTCAAGATCTTTCCAATGATATCTTTGTAGCTTGCTCCCTTCTGTGTCAAGTTATGACTCGCTGGCCATTCCTAAGTTGCCTGCTTAAATATTGACCTTATTTTAAAGCATAGTATCCAAATTGTCATCTACAACAAGAAACAAGAGGTTCGACGAAACAGGATCCCCTTAAGAATCCTTCCTTATTGTCATAATGGTAATACACCAAAATGATGCTTCCGAGTTGTCCAGAAAATAAACCAGGGAGACTAAATGTAAGGTTTCAAAGTTTACAGGATCATACAACACAAGGACTAAATATCACAGGGAACATAATAAAAAGTGCACCATTTCTTGTAGGGGATTATGTTGCACCAGTGAACTGGGACACTAAAAGAATAGGTGCTGGGTAAGTGATAATGACCCGTAATGATGGATCGTGTTTTGCTGCCCCTAGAACCAATCACTGCATTGTCTGGTCGAGACTCTATTAGTTACAGGGCACCAACAAGTAGGCACGGAAAGAAGCTTAGTAGGACAAATTATATCTTTCAAATTGGAGTTTCCATCTGTGATTCCGACACAGCCACTCAGCTTAGATATATGCCGCCTGTCTTCGCGATCTGTACTTTGATCTTGGGAGAGAGAGAAAACAGTCTTTGTGCCTCTCCGTGGTAGTGTAATATTTTTCTGCCTGAGATAATCATTTGATGAGTATGTTTTGATGTAGTAAAACACGACATTTTTGTCATGGAAAACCGTATTTATGTCCAATATATTTTCATCATCAAAGTCTCAGCTCCAATATACTTTAAGAAATCATAGTTTTTTTGTAGTTTCATCTCTGGTTGAAGTTTAATAAAAGCGATAATGACACGATGTATCTCCACGTTTTGAATTATATGAGTGAGTGAGTGAGAATGGTTTTACGCCGAATTTAGCATTATACCGATTTCTATTTCATTTCACAAAATTGGCGAAAAATAATAATAAATGAACTCCCCCTGAAACAATACATGATTTATTCATCATACCCTGCTCCCATTCGATCGAGATATCATTTGGGTAAGAGCAAACGTTAAACATGATGCCATTTTCATTCTTCTTCAACTATACTTGGATTTGGAGACTTTAGTAAAATGGAGAATGACACCATTTGAGTTCGTGTATATTTACGTTTTAAAGGACACGAAACGCATTACATTTTCGAAATCTTGTCTAGGAAGAATGACACGTTCAGTTTCTGTAGAATACCTTCTGTTGGAGCCAAGATATACACAGGCATTAGATTACATAAATTAGGATGAACAGTATTCATTTAAAGTAGCCTCTCGGAAAACTTGAGCCGACTTTTAATCTTTCCATTTTTTACATGAAACCATGGCTGTTGTATTGATTTTATAGAGGTGAATAACACTCCGCTGTACTCTTACAACATTGTTTTGTATGCTACATGTTACAACAATGTGCACAAGATGAAACCTTGGAGTAGTTATGGATTTGCTTCCTTGCGGAAACACCGAGTCCTTTGACTCTTGATTAATTAGGTCAACACTCGAGCAAGGAAAGCGCAGAGACAAGCGACCGTCTTGCACAAGGTGATGTGATCCGAACTTCCTTTCCGTGCTGAAATATTGGAATCCGGGAAGTTTGATTTAAACAAACAGTGTTGTGAGTGGGGACAAGTGATTGTTCCAATTCCACATTGCCGTGGGCTCGTACATCAAAGATTACAATTCACGAGTCTCGAGTGTTCGAGTTTGGGTTGTAAAAACGTCTGCTCAAATATGCATTGATTCAATAAAAACAAGGTCAATTCGGTAACTTGGAGGCAAATTCTTTTGAAATCCATTACACCGTTGAGTCCAATGGTTGTTACCACGGGAGATCGTTACAACTACTAGTGAAAATATGCTTCCGGTTTTGTACACATGGTAGTGAAATGAGCCTGTTTTCGGCAGCATTGACCTGCATTACTCCGGTACACATGGTCACGATTGCAAACTTGGACATTCTATCGTTTTGGTAATTTGTCTCGCAAAAATATCTTCTTCCGTGTGCATACGACTACTGTCGCCCTGAGGCACATTCCGGAAGGACATATTCTCACACTTCCTCTGCTTTCTATCTATGCAAAGCATCAGTAGTACGACAGGGGGTAGCATTCTCCTTCTTGCTACGTCTGTTCGACTAAATATTATCTACAAATGGACTTGATACTTGATACCAAATTAATTTTCCATTAACTTCAAAGCTCATGTAAAACTGTTAATTATACCAGGCCTGTTTGAACCTTTTAGAAACCTTTTATTTTGTCGGCATCAATTATGCAATCCTTGTTTTTGGAATATCAGAGTCTAAATCCCCCTATGCTATCGTGGAAGTCTGAAATAGCAGAGGATCTCTGATGATTAGACGCTATGAAGTGACAGAAGTCCTCCACATCAATTCACATATGTCGGCATTTTGATGATAGCGTGTTACGAACGTTTCTAACCATACAAGCGACGGCATTACTTTTACCTTAATATTTCGTAATGATTGCAATGTATTTTTTCTGTATGTTCTCTTTAAAAAAATAAAAGATAGAATTTTACACTTGAGGTGTTCTGTATTTAAAGGTTATTTCAATAGCCTGAAAAGTCCATGAACATAACGTTGACTTTCCCAGTTTTCATAATGCTAGTCTTTTCTGAAAGGCATCTTTCACCACAAAACCATGCAATGTCTGTATACCAGAATTAGCATTATAAAATATAATTGTTTAACACTGAATAGCGATAGATCTACTTTGTTTGCATAATGCAGCCAAACACGACATGATCAGAAGTGATCATGGTGCCGACTACAAAGACAAAGTGTTGATCGATCATTTCCCTTGAAACAGCAGTCTTACGTTTGAAACGACACCTTCTTTGACAAATGTACAGGAAATTGTAAAGACTATCGGGCATTGCCAACCGGGTCTAGATTGTGTTATTTTATATCATGGTTGGCATTCGGGAAGTTAATGAAAGATCGTCAATGCGTTTTGAAAAAAACCCTAAAAACAAACAGATCCAACAACACTCATACGGGGAGAAGGGGTATTTCTGGGAGATTTTCTGCTGACTGCTCTGCCCTTTAGATAAACCATTCTGCGTCAGGTACTCCAGTAGCTGGTTCTTATTTCTTCCGCTTGTGCTAATTCTTTCCAAAGATTCTGATACACTTTTTTTCCCAAGTACTGATTAAGAGCGCACGTCACTGGCTTTATGACATCTAAACTGACATTCTATCTGAATAGTAGCGCTATCTGTCAAATGTGTTGACAAAATAACGGCATGTGAGCTCTGTGTTTTTATACAACACGACTTCTGGCATGATGGCTTTGTGACGTATCACTTAGGTTCACTTTATAGTCTTGATGCTGAACGTTTACTCAGGGAACATGACCAAACCAAATGCGTGTTCTTAACAAACGCGAAGTCCAGATCCCTATATATACTGGAATGGTTTTACTTGCTTTAACCAAGTTCTTATACACTTCAATCTCCGGAGAAGGCCTTGGGAAGACTTGCCAAATGCACTTACAGAGTAGTTTAATATTGAGGGACACAATTTTTGAAATTTCAGTTTATGAATTTCTAAAACTGTCAGTGGCATATATGTTCCTAATAATGTTATATAATGTTCACTGACCCCGTGCTTATCAGATGCATTGGCATTTAGGAATATTTTATCAATAAGGTATTGATAAACATTTCATGATGCGTACTGTCCATTTAGTACACAACATATCCTATGAAACAAACCAAATATATACCTTACCATCAACATCATGAGCTTAACACAACCAAACAAATAAATATTACTATGATTACTACCTACAAATGTTTAGAACGGTTGTTTTCAATTTGGTTATCTGTGTAGTCATTTGTGTGACGTGATGTAGTAAGTTTAATACTAGCAGCTCGTTCACTTACACACGCATTCTTCTAAATGTACTATACACGTTTGGTTGATTGTGTGTCCACTCATACTGACACATTCATAAACAAACAAAATGTATATGACAATCCAGTTTAGAGTCAGCATGTATCTGAATAATTCATAAGTCTCTGTCACGATGTATGTTGAAATGTTTGCAGTTATTTCCTACATCAAAATATGTAGGTTTTATCTCTTTAACGTTAATAAGGCTTAAGATAAAAATGCATATTTTACGACAATTCAGTAGTGAAATGCTACGTTTGATTCTATTTTCGCTAAAAAATGTAAGCCCTACACAGTGACGGATGAAATGACAAAGACATATTTAGAACGGAACTGGCGAAAGAAATGACAAAAGACACGACCAGTTGTCATGGAAATGTTTATGAATATAAAGAGAATGTGCACACAGTAAATGTATACAGCGTTTAGCTGGATTTCGTCAAACCTCACACCCTCTTACGTCGTCACAACAGACTAACGTTTGATCGCAATTCCCGCTGCATATGTGTGAGGCTATTGCCAGTTCGCGATTGTTCGAGAGACTTGTTGTGGCAATAAGATAACTGAAAACTGTAAGGTGGGAAACTAACGGAAGAACGGAAGGATGCCAATATATTGATGAACAACTTCTTTATTGCTATGAGAGTGATAACACCGTTATCAAGCAAGTGATCATAAGCATAAGGATAGAGGAGCATACATGAATATACAAGTTAGAGGAGTTTGTACTGTGCAATAGGGAATGAGGTAGGCAAACACAATCACAAATTATGAGTTTGGATGCTGTTGTTAGGGTTTGGGTTCTGTCCACTGGATATTGTAGTCGGGTTTGTGTTTCATGTGATCTGATAGTACTGATTTGAGTCAAGTTTAAATACTGAGGTCTGATGCTCTTTGATACGGCATTTGAGAGGTCTTGATGTGTCAGCTACGTAGGTCTGTCCAAAGTCGCATGAGACATGGTAATCTGTTCCCAGTGATTGTTGTTTCTGGCTGGTAGGTGGTTTGGCAATCGCTTAGATGGTGTTGAGGGTGTTATTGTTGTTTCTTCTGAAAACAACGAAGACGAAGACGAAATATAGAACGTCAGAAGAAATGTTACGCGATATTATTCTTAAGTGAACAGATTTAATGCCAAGTTCCTCAGATTAACTACAAAGGCAGTACTCAATAGAGTGACAGTACTTAAAGGTATGTGTAAGGAAAATATAATGACAGATTACAAAAATATACTTGTGGTAATATCAGTGAAGATAGTGGTAATGATATTCATCTTGCAGAAGATACAGGTGTGCTTCCAGTTACGTTTATGATTGAAACCAGGTTGAGAAAATGCCCTTCACAATGGGTTAGACAGACAAGAGGTCAATAACGCGAACGAAATTCTAAGTATTACTCTCATAATAATTCAAACTATTAACGTCAAGAAAGACTAATGCCTTAAATATTTACCTTATTTAACATAGTATCCAAATTGTCATCTACAACAAGAAACAAGAGATACGACTAAACAAGATCCCCTTAAGAATTGTCATAATGGTAATACACCAACCTGAGGCTTCCGAGTTTCAAAGTTTACAGGATCATACAACACAAGGACTAAATATCACAAGTGGCCAAATATCACAGGCAACAAAACAAAAAGTGCACCATTTCTTGTAGGGGATTATCTCGCACCAATGAACTGGGAACCTAAAACAAAAGGTGCTGGGTAAGTGATAATGGCCTGTTATGATGGATCGTGTCTTGCTAGGAGAGAGAGAAAATGTAATATTTTTCTGCTTGAGACAATCATTTGATGACTGTATTTTGATGAAGTAAAACATGACATTATTGTCATGGAAAAACATTTTAATGTCCAATATATTTTCATTATCAAAATCTCAGCTTCAGTATACTTTTCGAAATCATAAGTAAATATAGCTTTGTAGTTTCTTCCAGATGTATAGTAATCAATGGTTTTCAGTGAAATATCGATTGAAGCATAATGTTTGTTTAGGTGGAGGTCATCATACCTAATTGCATGTGTCATTTCAGTACTCGGATCTGCATGGTGGTTTTGTGGAGGGCGTTGTTGTGCCCAGATAGGGGCTGTTTATTGCACCGGGGTAAACGTATATCATCCAACTACAAATAACCCCAGACAACCTTAATACTCCGACGACTCCATCACGTACACATACCGACACTGGAGATGGATCTTGTATCAAGGGAGGCATAAAACCCGTACAAGAATGTATAATAATATATATGACAGGGATAGTGTGATGTGTGACAGGGTGAGTGTGATCTGAGTCAGGGATAGTGTGATGTGTGTGAGAGATAATGTTATATGTGTGAGAGAGGAGGGAGGGGGAGGCATAAAACCCGTACATAAGGAATTTTGAGTCTATAAATCCCATGCTCTTTTTAATGTTAAAACTAAAGGATTGCCACAGATTTCACGAATAAATATCAAACAGCCAAGACTTGCTCATATATGCATACCCGAGGGAGCAGAATATTTGTGATCATTCTGGGTACCCGTGATGCATATAAAACTTGTTCATGAACCCTTGACTAGGCGAGCTGACAGCACTCGTCTTGCACAATTTCCTGACCTTTGGCTTTTTCACATCTGTACCTATGTAAGTTTTAGACAGACGAGCTCCTACTACTTGTCTCCTATATTTCTGTGACCCTTGAAGGTGCCTAGTCATTGACTATATTACGGATTATAATTACTAATTATTATATAATTTGAGACAATACATGAATTGTTTGATTAAGACGGGTATAGTGTAATGTCTGACAGGGATACTGTGATGTATGAGAGAGAAAGTATGACGTGTGACAGGGATAGTTTCAAATGTGACAGGGAAGGTGTGATGTGTGACGAGGATAGCGTTATATGTGAAAGGGATAGTGTGAAGTGTGACATGATCTGCGATGTGTGAGATGATAGTGCGAAGTGTGACAGAGATAATGTTATGTGTGACAGAATAGCGTGATGTTTGAAAGGGATAGTATGATGTATCTGCAACATTTTAAGCAAATCCTTTCAATCTCTCATTATCCATACGCTATTAATTCGCATTATTGTCGCAGGGTCTTCCTATGAATATGTAACATGATATATGACAGGGATAGTGTCATGTGTGACAGGGATAGTGTGATGTGTGACTGCTATAGCGTGATGTCTGTCAGGGATAGTGTGATATGTGTAAGAGATAGAGTGATGTGTGACAGGGATAGTGTGACTCGAGTTCAAGGAATATTTTTTTCCATAAATTAGCATAACGTGATATGTATTGTTATTCTATGATGTACCACATCACACCACAGACCTCTGTCCCCGATAACAATTTCTTCGTCTCCTATGACAAATTCCTTGTCTCAAATCACAGTATACCTGTGCAAAACCGTTGTTCAACACCGCGGTACCTCTGCCCCAGTCTTAGACAATAGCAACTGTATTTTTCAGGAACGCTGAGTTTCCGGGTTAGTTTGGCCCCACTGCTTAGGCAGTATACCAATTTCTATTTCATTGCACATTTAACAAACATAACATACTGAGAACACTTATGAAGCAAAAAATCAGTGATGTTTTTTACCCTCCACCCATGTGATGGTGGTAATACATGACTAAGAGCAAATGTTAAACATTATTTCATTTCCATTTTTGTTTTGCTCAACCTATGCTTGAAGTTTGATATAAACGATAATGACACGACGTAGGTTCGTGTGTCTCTACGTTTTGAAGAACAGGATTGAGTGAGTGCAGTGAGCATGGGTTTACGCCGCAGTTGGCATTCTATTGGAGCCAGAATTTATACAGGCATTAGATTACATAAATTAGGATGAGCAGTATTCATTTAAAGAAGCCTCTCGGAAATATTGAGCAGACTTTTAATCCTTCCATTTTTTACATGAAACCATGGCTGTTGTATTGTATTGATTGAGTCCTTTGACTCTTGATTAATTAGGTTAACATTCGACCAAGGAAAGCGAAGAGACAAACGACCGTCTTGCACAAGGTGATGTGATTCAAACGTCCTTTCCGTGATGAAATATTGGAACCCTGGAAGTTTGACTTAAACATACAGTGTTGTGAGTGGGGAGAAGTGATTGTTCCAATTCCATATTGCCCTGGGCTTGCCACGGGAGATCGTTACAGCTACTAGTGAAAATATGCTTCAGGTTTTGTACACATGGTAGTGAAATTAGCCTGTTTTCGGCAGCATGGACCTGCATTACCCCGGTACACATAACCACGACTGCGATGGCATCGTGTCAGGACAAAACTTGGACATTCTATCATTTTGGTAGTTTGTCTCGCAAAAATGCCTTCTTCCGTGTGCATATGAGTTTTATCGCCCTGAGGCACATTCCGGAAGTAGATATTTTGACACTTCCTCTGCTTTCTATCTACGCACAGCAAAAGTAGTCCTACGGCAGGAGGTAACATTCTCCTTCTTGCTACGTCTATTCGACTTAATATCATCTACAAATGGACTTGATACCAAATTATTTTTCCATTAAACTTCAAAGCTCATGTAAATCCGTTGATTGCGTTTGGCCTGTTTGAACCTTTCGGAAACCTTCTATTTTGTCGGCATCAATTATACAATCCTTGTTCCTGGACTATCAGAGTCTAAATCCCGCTGCTATGTTATCGTGGAAGTCTGAAATAGCAGAGGATCTCTGATGATTAGATGCTATGAAGTGACAGAAGTCCTCCACATCAATTAACATTTGACGGCATTTTGATGATAGTGTGTTACGAATATTTCTAATAATAAAAGCGACGGCATTCCTTGGCCTACCTTTAGAATTCAGCACCACAAACTTTAAAGACACGTCACAATACTATTTTACGAAACTTCTGGTGATTTTGTTCAAAAGCACCTTCTTGAAACAATGCCCTATGATGCCCGCATAGCAGCAAGGTCGTCAAGTTCAGCGAGTGCGTATAATCTCTGCTCACAGATGTTTCATCTCTACCAGCCATGTCATTACAGAAACCCAACGATGTTACGAGTTTCCAGTAGTAGTTCACCGTCGGATTCGCATTTTTTTCGCAAGCACGAGTTTTAAATATTTTTTCTTTCTTGACTAATATGCTCATATTTCTTTGTCTTAAGAGGTGCTGAGGTGTTATATTTTGTGTATTTACATATTTTGTATTTTTTAATATTTAGTAAGAATACCTTACACTGGTCACATTTTGCCATATTCTATTATTCGCAGTTTTGGTCAATTTAAATAATCTAAATATATTTTATATTTCGGTTTCAAATGTAACTATTTGGATTAAATGAATTTTAAATGTAAACTAATATACATATATATCTTTGTTATTCAGTAATTTGCACCATTACACTGAAATGGAGTTTATTCGTATTTATTTTTCGAAGCGGTAAGAAAGCATTACACTGGATACGTCAGCCATTTTCATGCCGGTTCGGTCAACGTACTCTATATATTAGAATTATTTCAGTGGTTTAGGTTTAGGGTTAGGTTTAGGGTTAGGTTTAGGGTTAGAGTTAGGGTTAGGGTTAGGGACGCATGAATACCATTTGTTTTCCTTTTGCATTTTTAATACTTTGTTCACACAAAAACGGGAGACCCAAAACGTCAAAAGTTAAATAAACGATGAAATGTTTTAATGTAGAAATTTTGGGCTAATGGAAATCGACCTCGAACTTGCACTCTTGCCATTTTCACCTCTAGATCTACATATTTTCAGTAATGATTCTAAGTCTATCTCACCCCCGTGCCGTCACCAGACATGTCCATGTCTCACTCATTTCTTAGCGCGATCCACATTATCCTTACTGTGTTCCCTACAACACTTTTCTGTCACGAAAGCACACAATGACGTCACAGGAGTGACTAGCTAAACTTGCACATTGTGCAACAATTTGAACGTAGTTCAGTCGGTTAGCTGTCGGGTTCGCGTCCGACGAGTTCTCACAAACTGGTTGTCTGTCTCACTGACGTACCTACGGCTGAGAACGCCCTCACGAGAAATTGTGGTGCTGAATTATAAAAGTGCTCCCATTCCTTTTACCTTCATACTTCGTAATGATTGGAATGTGTTTATTCTGTATGTTCTCCTGAAAAAAATATAGCACAGAATTTTGCTCGTGAGGTGTTCTAATGACTGGAATGTATCTATTTCTGTATATGATCATCATGAAAAAGTAATAGATAGAATTTGCTTGTGAGGTGTTCTGTATCCAAAAATTATTCTTCATAGCCTGAAAGTTTCGTGAACATAACGTTGACTTTCCCAGTTTTCACAATGCCAGTCTTTTCTGCCAGACACCTTTTCCGTGGGCCAGAATTAGCATTATAAAATATTACTGTTTACCACAGACAACCACTGATCTATTTTGTAGGTTTCGAACTTTGAATGCAGGGGTTTGCATAATGCATTCAAACACAACGTCATCAGAAGCGATCAAGGTGCCGATTACAAAGACAAAGTGTAAGACAAACAGCCTTACGTTTGAAAGGACACCATCTTTTACAAATGTACAGGAAATTGTAAAGGTTATTGGGGATCACCAACTGGGTCCAGATTACAGATAAACTCAAATAAACACGTTGTGTTATTTTGTATCATGCTTGACAAGTTAGTGCTGCTTTGAATAAAACAAATAGATCCAAGAAAACACAATGTAGGGACAGAGGTGTATTTCTGAGAGACTTTCTGCTGACTACTCTGTCCTTTGTACAAATCATTCTCCGTCAGGCACTTTTATTCATCTTCTTTGATTTTCTTCCTGTTACTATGACAGCCAGACGAATGAAAATACCTACGTCATGGCATCAAGGTGAACAGAAGAACCTTGAGGTGTGTTTGTGAACACGCACTAACTAAATGCTGTCACGGTTGATGATGTACCCATTGCTCAGACACAGCACCAATACATCCTTTTATTTTCTCTAGTTTGTTCTGATATTTTAAAAATTTTCTGATATACGTTTGTTTTTAAAGGTCTGGTTAAGAGTACACGTCACTGGCTTTATGCCGACATTCTATCTAAATGGTACAGTGATATCTGTCAAACAAGGTGACAAAATTATCGATCTTTGGCACTGTTTCATAAAACACGATGTCAAGTGCACTGCTTTGTGTCATATCTCATCAATATACTAATATATTCATGACAATAAGAAACATGACAAAACCAAATAAGTGTCCTTAACAAATGTTACATTTTGTGCAAACCTCTTCTAGACAGGATTCTTTTAATTGCTTCAACCAAATTGAATCTTATTACAGCTAAAGATTCAACCTCCAGAGATAGACTTGGGAATGCTTCTTGCCAAACACACATACAGAGTAGTTACTAAATGTAAGTTCAGTTGATCCCCTGTTTATTAGATGTATTGGCATTTTGAATATTTCAATAACTTATTGATGCACATTTCGTGATGTGTATTGTCCGTCCATTACAGAACATATACTATGAAACAAAGAACGAAAATATAAGCATTATCATCAATATCTGCAGTTTGAACACGACTAAACAATAAATATTATATTTACCTGCAAATGACTAGAACTATGTTAAGGTATGTAGTCATATTTGTGACATGTAGTTTGACTGCTGCAGTAACCAATTTACTATACACGTTTGATTGATTGTGTGTCCAGTTGTACTGACGCGACCTTCATAACCAAACAAAACGTATATGACAAGCCAGTTTAAATTCAGCATCTATCTGAATAATTAATAAGTCTGTGTTAAAAAAGATATGTTGAAATGTTTTGCAGTTATTTCCTACATCAAAATGTGTAGGTTTTATCTCTGTAACAATAATAAAGTATAAGAGAAAAATGCGGATTTTACCACAATTCATTATTGCAACTATGAACGTTTGATGCTAATTTTGCTAAGAAATGTGAACCGAACACAATGACGGATGAAACGGCAAAGACACATTTAGAACGGAACTGGAGAAAGAAGTGACAAAAGACACGTCCAGTTGTCACGGAAATGTTTATGAATACAAAGGGAATGTGCAAACTGTAAATGTATTCTGCTGGATTTCGTCAAACCTCACACCTTCTTACATCGTCACAGCAGACTAACGTTTGATCTCAATTCCCGCTGCATATGTGTAAAGTCATTGCCAATTCGCAATTATACGAGAGACTAGTGGTAACAATAAGGAAACGGAAAACGGTATATGGTTAAGGGGGGAAATTAACAACTAGTCAAATACACAAAGGAAGGATGACAATATATGGATGATTAACTTCTTTGCTGCTATTGGAGTGATAACACCGTTGTCAAACAAGTGATGAACAGCATATGGATAGAGGAGCATATATACAAATTAGAGGAGTTTGTCCTGTGCAACAGGGAATGAGGTAGACAAACACAATATCGACGCCTAGCATATTGTGAAGGTCGACTGATTTACCAGAGAATAGTACATACAATACTTTGACGAAATGATGAATGAATACGTCGATGAAGAGGAAGGCATGGTTTAGTTGGAACTTCTTTAGTTGGTTTCACAAGACATAACAAACAAGTATACATGTTGGAGGTGAACGGACTTCCAGACTTCAACCCCAGAGTCTTTCCTGCACAACCCTGCTCGCGGTCGTCCCTACATAGACAGTCAGAATACAAGACTCCACACTCACTCTTAGTATATGTGAGCATACATATACTAGTATACGTAGTTTTTAACAACAATGGAAAGGCAAAGATTCAACAATGGACAGATAGCGACACAATAGCACTTACTTGTACAGATGATGTGGTGACAAGACTCAGCCAAGGGAGGATGACTAATAAAGGCCATAAATGTCATGCACAGTAATTAATGGTAGCGAAGAACGACAGAAAGAACGGGGTAGCTGACAAAACAATGTACTCTACTTTAGTGATAAAGATTAAGAATGCAGATTGAATAATAATAATCAAATATCAGATGGCCTGGCTACAAAGTTTTTGGTCTTCAGAAATATTTGCACATGGCTGTCCTGAAGCAGACACTATAACAACAATAACAAAGTATGGGTTTTGAAAAAAAACGAAACGAGTGAAGCTTGCAAAATACACAAGGGGATAGTGAGGCCTGCTGTATAAATGAGCGTGGTATTATCAACGATGAGGATGTATATATACGAGGAGGGATGAACTTTGATGAGGATCTTTAATGAGTTTGTAGCATGTTGGAGGTATGTAGGAAGAAATGTTACACGACCTCAATCCTTAAACTGAACAGATTTACGCATCAATGCGAAGTACTTGAGATTAACTACAAAGGCAGTACTCAATAGAGTGCCAGGACGAAAAGGTATGCATTTGGAAAATGTAATGACAGGTTATAACAATGTAGTCATGGTAATGTTAATAAAGATAGAGGTAATGATATTCATCTTGCAGACGATGCAGGTATACTTCCAATTAAGCTTAGGATTGAAACCAGGATGAAAATATGACCTTAGAATCCGTTAGACAGACAAGAGGTCAATAACGCGAACGAAAATTCTAAATATTTCTCTCATAATAATTCAAACTATTAACGTGAAGAAAGACTAATGCCATAAATATTGACCTTAATATTTTTCAGCATTGTATCCAAATTGTCATCTTCAACAAAAAGCAAGAGATACGACGTAACAAGATCCCCTTAAGAATCCTTCCGTATTGTCATAATGGTAATACACCAGTCTGAGTCTGAGAAAAAATATAAAAAAAACAACAAAAAAACAGGGCGACTAAATGAAAGTTTTTAAGTTTACAGGATCATACAACACAAGGCCTAAATATCACAAGTGGCCAGATGTCACAGGGAACAAAATAAAAATGTGCATCATTTGTTTTATCGTAATATCTCGCACCAGCGGGACCTTAAAACAAAAGGTGCTGGCTGGGTAAATGATAATAGCGTGTTATGATGGACCGTGGAGTAGAACCAATCACTGCATTGCCTGATCGAGACTTTATTAGTTACAGGGCACCTATAAGTAGGCTCAGAATGAAGATTAGTAGGACAAAGCCATTGAGTCTCTTTAATGAATGAATTGTAGCCTAATTATATCTTTCAGAGTTTCCATCTGTGATTCCGACACAGCCACTCAGCTTAGATATATGCCGCATGTCTTCGCGATCTGTCCTTTGATCTTGGGAGAGAGAGAAAACAGTCCTTGTGCCTCTCCGTGGAAGTGTAACTATTATATTTTTCTGCTTGAGATAATCATTTGATGACTGTGTTTTGATGTAATAAAACATGACATGTTTTACATTTTTGTCATGGAAAAACATATTAATGTCTAATATATTTTCATTATCAAAGGCTCAGCTCCAAAATACTTTTAGAAATCATTAGTTA